>NC_041386.1:598210684-598226365 GCF_002162155.2 Triticum dicoccoides | reverse complement strand
GATCGACGGCGGCGGCGGCCCGGCGAAACGGACGGCGGCGGATGAGGGAGTCGGGCGGCGCGGGGCGAGGGAACCTGGCGGCGGCGCTCGCGGGCCGCGAGGGCCCTCCCTGGGCCGCGCGGGCCGGCATGGAGGAGGCGGCCGCGGGGGTGACGTGGCAGCCCCGGAGTGGCTGGGCGCGGCGGTGGGGGTGGAACCGGACACGTCCGTCGGCGCGGGAAAGTGTCCGGCGGCGGAAGGAGGAAGATTGCTAGGGTTTGGCCCGCGAATTTGGAAGGGTTGCACATATTTATAGGTAGAGGTAGTTAGGAGAGTCCAAATGAGGTGCGGTTTTCGGCCACGCGATCGTGATCGAACGACCGAGATGATGGAGAGAGTTTAGGTGGGTTTTGGGCCACTTTGGAGGGGTGTTGGGCTGCAACACACATGAGGCCTTTTCGGTCCCTCGGTTAACCGTTGGAATATCAAACGAAGTCCAAATGGTACGAAACTTGACAGGCGGTCTACCGATAGTAAAACAAGGCCGCATGACAAGTCTCGGTCCAATCCACAAATGTTTAACACCCGCACACGAAAAGAGGTAGAAAGGGAACACCGGGTGACATGGGAACGCCGGATTGCAAAACGGACAACAGGAAAAATGTTCGGATGCATGAGAGGAACATGTATGCAAAAGAAATGCGCATGATGACATGATATTCAATGCATGACACGCAAGCAATGACAACGCACCAACAGCGAATAACTGGAGGACACCTGGCACATCGGTCTCTGGGCCTTACATTTGTCAAGAGCATCAAAGAACCAAAAACTAAAAAACAGTGTGAATTTGCAAGGGTGCAAGAGGCAGCCCGAAAAGACATTGAAAGAGCATTCGGTGTTTTGCAATCTAGGTTTTCCATTGTCCGTGGTCCTACTCGTTTTTGGGATAATAAAACCTTAAAAATATCATGACATGTTGTGTTATCCTTCACAATATGATTCTTGAAGATGAGAGAGGAATGAACTTGGAATTCTTCTACGACAATGTGGGTAGCCGTGTCAAACCAGCTAGAGACCCTAACCACATTAAAGCTTTTCTTCAGACATACAACGATATTGAAAATACAAACACACCCTTTCAACTTTAGGAGGATCTCATTGAACACCATTGGCAAAGGGCAGGACAATGACTCATTTTTGTATTCACTAGCAAGTTGCCCATGCGTTGCAACGGAACAAATGTTGTGATCTTCAGTGATAATGACGGTAGAGATCAAGCATAATAGAATATTTAAAAATGATGACAAATATATTAAATAGTGGACATTTAAACTTGGTTCATACATAAATGTGTTACATAAATTAAAATGAAAAACATAACTCACTTCTGCAAATTTTGTTAACATCTTCTTTCACAATGTATATCACAACTTCTGTGTGGGTATATCCTTAACACAAAATCCTGCAATTTCCCAAAAAAAATTGTGCTAGATCGACAAAGAGGCTTGCTGTGTGACAAACACCCCCATCCATTTATCAACGGGAAGTGAAATAACCGAAGTATATGATCTTTCATGTTTAAAAATCCATCAGTTACAAAAGATAGAATGACAAGTCAAGTGACAATCAGATAATACTTGAAAAAGTTGGAACACGTTGAAAGTCCGTGCAACATAGTTAATTACCAAGATTAGCTTCGTAAACAAATGAAGATTTAAAATGTCAAAAGACATGAATGCCCAGAAGGTGCTAACTTGCGACCAAAATTATCCATTAAATTTTTTGCAGGACCTAACAATGAACTGAGCGCAAAGTTGGGGTACAAAATTTCCGATCATTGTAATGTATATATATTCGACTGACTGTATACTTCAAAAAAATGTGAATGAAGTACAAACTACTCTGTTTTTGGGGTCCCAATCTATTTAGATAAGTAAAAAGACTCATTAAGAAACAATTTACAAATTTTTCACTAATATGATAAAGCCAACGGTCAACTAAGCAATTCAGCTGGTTGAGCAAAGTGAACAAAAGAAAAACAATAGATCAACATTAGTGAACCAGAAGTTCTTACAATACGTACATTTATTAGAAAATTGAAAAACACATGCATTTCTCATAGCCATACACTTATAAAACTTGACCATATTCTAATCAATCATGTACAACTATTTCACACCAATTGTTGGTTTTAATGCCCTCCCTTGTCTTTGGATGAATCAAGAAAGGACAGTTGCTTAACCAAGTGTTCATCCACCCAAAGGCATACATCTGAAGCAAAACTGAGTTCTACTGTTTACATGGAACACATAACTCCGTGTAATCTTTACTTGAAATATTTTCAAGCACTATGCCTAAATCCAATTAACTGAACGAAAGTGAACTGGTGATTTATTCAAGTAATGCACAATGTTGGCACATTGAGTACCGGACAATGATCCGAGCTGAATTACCGAGCTAACAAACTAATAAACTAGAGCATACTGGATGCCTCTGATCTTGATACAACAAGGAAGAAAAGCATACCCTTATTCATTGAGTGTGGGATCTAAGAACTTCACAACTTAAGAAGACACTTATCCATTCTTGATCACGCTGCTCTACTTATCTTGATGTCATGTATACTTATCCGGCACATACCACAACGAAATCTAGTAACAACTCGAAGTGATGGAGTACAAGAAATTTCACCAAGGGTGAAGTACAAATTTCCACGAGTCCATTATAAAGGCTAAATCCATAGTTTAGTAATTTCCAGATCCACAACCAACTTGTTTCTAAACATTTCACAAATTCACATGTTAAGGAGAGACTATGGCTTCGATGACACAAATGTATGAATCTCACGCACATCTCTGCTCTGAAAAAATGACCAATTTCTTGGATCTGGCAACAGAAACATGTACAACTTTTGAAGAATCTTGCAACAGCTCAACCAGAAAATAGAACCTTTTCCCTGTGAGGACCTTTTTTCGATAAAGGACAATTTTATCATCTCAAAATGTAGCATCAAGCGGATACAAATCATTATTCATATTGCACCATTTGCTTGGCTCCCCCAAGTTGTACATTGTCTAATTAGATCTTATTTGTCAAACTCATATGTGTTTTGATACTATGGCGCCCGATGGTTTCTCACGGCGGCGTGGTTCCAATCATGTTCAATAGTCTCGGTTCTCTCTTATTAGGTGTGGTGTCCTCTGTTTTTACCGTCGGTGTTGGATTGGTGGCATTTGTGCAACTCGCTCGGATGTCGTTTACTTTTTGACCTACTGGTTGTCTGGTACGAGTATTTCCTCATCGTCACTTTGTATCGATTCAACCGCTTGAGCTTTATATATAAAACCAAGCAAAAGTCCGTTTCGAGATTTGTCAAACTCATGTGGCCACCAATTAGAAGGGAAAAAGATGACCCCTGCAACGAAATGCTTTCCCAAATACCGGGCACTCCTTCTCCCACCCCAGCCGCTCCTCCTCCCAACCCTAACCGTTAGCACACGTGTGCGCGATGGATCTGGTGTCCCGGCCGCGTGGTCGGTGGGATCCGATGGTCGTTGGCGGCCGGCGGCGGCTTCTGCGGCGGTCGGTGCGCGCGATCTGGCGCCTCGCCTCCTCCCCTGTTCGGCATGCGGACCAGCCTGGTCGGGCCGCGCTTCCTCTTGGTCGCCGGTTCTGTACAGGAGGCGCTGCTGGTGGCGGGGATCTAGTTCGGGCGAAATCCCTGGCCGGCCATGGCCGGTCGTGCCGACGGCGACGCCTGAGGGCGTCGTTCCCCTCCTTGGAGGCGTCGGTATGGACTGATCTTCTCACTTCACCTTCCCCTAGGTCTCCCGGGCGAAAACCCTAACTTTGTTGGGCGGCGGCGGCGCTCACGGCGCCGTTCCCTTCTTGAAGGCGCCGCTTTGGTAACCTTGAGGTTGGGTGGCACTTGTGGGTGGTGGGCGAAGGCGATGGTGCGGTCCTATCCTAGCATGGATTTACGTCTGTTGCTTGGAGATAGACTCGCATAGGTGTAGGTCACCGACCTGCTAAGGCTCGCGTAGGTGGAGGTCGCCGTTTGGCGTCGTGGTGGCGTCGATGGCGGAGGACCTGCCAAGGTTGTCACCTTAATCTGCTCTGAAGATGAACTAGTGGAAAATGGTGGCGACGACACATGTGAGTGTGTTAGACCGGTTTGAGCCCTGTACCTGGCAGATGGCTTGGTCGGGGCCTTCGGCTAGATGTTAGGCTTAGGTGAGAGGTCTGGGTATGTGAGGCAGCTTGCACCCCTTCATCATTTGGATAGGAGTACAGCAGATGTTGCCAAGATGGCGGATTCAGGCATATTGTTGTTCTACTTTGTAAGGTTCTTAAGAATAATCAATAAAATGACCGCATGCATCTTCCAAATGCAGAGGCCAGGGATCATCCTTCTTTTTTTTTAAATACCGGGCACTCCTATAAGGCTGGTCATAGTGGGAGTAACATAGGTAGTAACATAGATGCCACATAAGCAAAATTGGTGATGTGGCAAGTAGTTAATGAGGAGAGAGGCAAATAGAGTAACATAATATGTTACCATCACATAGCCGTTTCCAATGCATAATGAGTCTACAAAGTAATAAATGAAGGCAACTATGTTACCACACCTATGACACTACCCACTATGAAAATAGTAACATAGATATGTATGTTACTAGTCTAAGTTACTCTCCACTATGACCAGCCTAACTACACGAAAGTGGCCTATTGGGGGTGCTGCCGTGATGGCGATGCTGCTAGCTAGTGCGATCAGATGATCGCAGAACTTCTGTGCAGCCCGCACAATTCATACACGCCATCGCAAACGCGTTTCCTCCTAGCCCGTCCGGCCTCAAAGTCCTCCACCCAACACCCCGTTACTGCCGCGAGCCGAAGAAGCCATGCTTTGAACTAAGTCGCTGTCGATACGCCAAAGCCAATTTTCCATCAACGTCACCGTCGATCCACCAGAGCCAATTTTCGATCAAGGTCGCCGTCGATCCGCCAGAACCAAGGCCACCGTCGATCCACCAGAGCCATTTTTCGACCAAGGTCGCCGTCGATCCAACAGAACCTTTTTTAGACCATGGTCTCGTCGATCCAGAAAAGCCAGTTTTCGACCAACGCGGCCGTCGATCCACGAAGCCAATTCTCGACCGACGTCGCCGTCGATCCACCAAAGCCAATTCTCGACCAACACCGTCGATCCACCAAAGCCAATTCTCGACCAACATCGCCGTCGATCCACCAAAGCAAATTCTCGATCAACGTCGCCGTCGATCCGCAAAAGGCATGCATGACCCGGGTTGTCCGGAACTGACTTACTTTGGATGATAAGGCAGGAGGACAATTTCCTGGTCCTTATTCTATACCATGAAGTTTTGGAGGTACTTCCTAACAGTTTCACGCTCAAAGTCGACGAGACTCAAGAAAGACTCGTGCATGCAGTACGGATCCGCCATACAGATTTGCGAGACTTCTTCTCTCTTCATGACGGAGTTCATATGTAGCGCAAAAAGGCGGACGATTGTAAAATTGAGCCGCCTTGTCAGAAACATCTCGGGGATATGGTCAAACCGCAGGAAGAACACCTCCGCGGGCCGTGTGTCAACATAGCACTTTCCCTCAAACACACGAGTCGTGTATGTCGGATATTCTGGATCCTTCGAGGCTACTAGGCTTTTCTAAGTCGAGATCACATGGTCGTGCAGTCTCCTGAGATCCCTTGATAGTGTCTTCAGCGGTTTCGGCGGTAGCATCGGCTCGCCCGTGAGATGGAACATGGCCGCACGTTTCACGGGTACATGCTCTTCAGAATCCACCGTCTGGATGCTATGTGCTCTGGCATGTTTGGAGGCAACTATCTTCCCCGGTCTCTTCCTCTCCTTTTTCTTGGGCGCACCATCCAGACACTTCCTTAACCCCTGCCCCGGTGTTGCTGGGCTAAGCACTGTACGACCCTCGGCTAGTTGAGTCTGTGTTGGGGCGGCATCTTCAGGCGTGTCCTGTGAAGATTTTATGAAGAGAGACTTCTTGCAACCCCGCTACGACGTTCCTGCCCGGATAGATCATCCATATTCTCATTAGCATACTGATAGCCCGATTCGTCATATGGTTAACTCATCATATCTAAGTTACTATCGCGAGCCGAAGAAGCCAGTCATGTTTTGAACTAGGTCGTTGTCGATCCGCGAAAGCCAATTTTCCACCAACGTTACCGTCGATCCACCAGAGCCAATTTTCGATCAAGGTCCCCGGGATCCACCAGAACCAATTTTCGACCAAGGCCACCGTCGATCCACCAGAGCCATTTTTCGACCAAGGTCGCCGTCGATCCACCAGAGCTTTTTTCGACCATGGTCTCGTCGATCCAGAAAAGCCAGTTTTCGACCAACGCGGCCGTCGATCCGCGAAAGCCAATTCTCGACCGACGTCGCCGTCGACCCACCAAAGCCAATTCTCGACCAACATCACCGTCGATCCACCAAAGCTAATTCTCAACCAACGTCGCTGTCGATCCGCGAAAGGCATGCATGACCCAGGTTCTGTACTCAATCAGCCAAAGGCATTTTTTGAACTAGGTCGCTGAATAGAGGGAAGCCTGCCGGTTCTTTATATATATCTGCCACTCCATCTAGTGAGCAACTCCATCTCCAGCCTATATTGCACTTCATCCGGCGATGGCTGACGATGGGGCGCTCAGCGCCGACGTCGAGGCCGGCTCACTAGCGGCGGCGGCGGCGGCGGCCAAGACGGGCCACCGGTGGGTGGAGTGCATGGTGTGCACCGTAGGACTCGCCACCGCATGCATGTCGGCCGCTTCGGCCATCTATAAAGCGCCGGCGGGCATCTTCGACGGCCACAGGTGCGCCTACTACTCCTCCGTCGTCTCCGCCGGCGTCATCGGCCTAGCGGAGGCCTGCGCCGCGGTCATGTGGTTGTCAGCCGGCGCGGCAGATGATGGCCCGCGGCAGGGGCAGCAGCCGCGTCTGGCACGCCGCTGCGTCCTGTGCGCTTCGTTTCTGCCGCTCGCGTTCATGGCGGGCCTCGGCGGCGTCCGCATACTCGTCAAGTAGGAAGAACTGCTGGCTTGCTGCCCTATCCCTATGCCTGCTTGTATGCACGTATGGGTAAGGCCAGCTTGGTTAGAGTTGCATGCATGCAACTATACATAGTGCTGCTGTGGTTAGAGTTGCATACATATGTGCATGAGCATGAGTATTACTGATGATACAGTATTTGTGTAACCAAGTCCTGTTTGTAACAGTTAAAATAATATTCTCTGCCCCCTTGGTTTTTTACTACTACTCATTACTAAACCGTAGTACTGTTTTTCTTAACTTTGCTTGTGCTTCTCAAATCAAAATTTTAATCTCAGAGGCGATCGCTAATCACCTGGAAGTTCCCTAAAGCTTTTCCGTCAATCGATCTTTTGAGACATGGCCAGATCTTAATATCGAAAACAAATATTACATTCTTTGTGCAGTACTAGGCCAAGCAATCCGTGTGTTGATTTTCTGCGGTGCTTAGGCGAGTTCATCCTTTGCCAACTCGCAGCCTTATTTGGACCATTGTTCGAGTGACACTCTTAATTTTTTTTCCTTCGTTCGAGTTCGCAGCCTAACAAGCAAGTCAGACATGCAAGTCGTAAATTATAATTTTTCTGAGCATTACTCTATGCATGCAACACTACCATATCATAAGTTTTGTGCATATGCTAATTATTCACAAGTTATTTGTTGCATTAGATTTTGTACTGACAATATAAGTGTTGGGTGATTGCAATATATCTATGTAGTCACCAGTCACTTTTTTTATTAGAAATGTCATTCTTTTAATTGCAAGTAAATTGATGCTCCATATTTTTTCTATTTTCTGGATTACACTTTCTTTCTATTAGTTTTAGATGTTTTTATAGCAACTATTTAAGCATTTCTTTTAGCAAGATTTGTGCAGCAACGCATGGGGCATCATCTAGTTCGCTTAAGTTGAGCACCACTAAGCTCCGCCAGAATGAAAGCAAGGAAGCGAACCATGCAAAAGAAAGGAAGAAAGTTTAAAGAGTAGAGACCGAGTAGACGAAAGAAAAGAAATAAAAACCAAGAACCAAGGGGAAAATAATAAAATGAATAGTGATGGACCTTAAATGGGATAATCCGGCTGCAGTTCAAGCTGGAGGGGAAGAGGGCAACATATTTGTGCTCTAGAGGCCGCCGCGAAGACTATATCTAGCTTATAGCGAGTATATCTTCTGTCTCGCTGAGGCATTTCTAACTCGGTAATAAATTGGCCGGCCCGTTTTTAGTTTTTAAATCGCTGGCTGACGTTCGATCGCTCGCTCGCTGTAGTTGTAGGTTCGTTCAACTTTTTTGTTTTCCTTTCTTTTTGTTTTTCTTTCTGTTTTCTTTGTTTCTTTCTGGTTTTTTTTTGTGTTTTTCGTTTTCTTTTTCTATTCATTGGTTTTTTCGTCCATTCATGGTTTTCACAGTATTTTTCCTTTTGTTACTTTTTTCTGTGGTATTTTGTTTTTTTTTTCTTTCCTGGTTTCTTATGGATTTCTTCAAAAAATCAATTTCTTTTGTTTATTTTTGGTTTCTTTGTTTTATATTTTTCTTTGGCTATCTATGTTTCTATGTTTCCACTGTTTTCTTTTTTTTCTTTCACGGTTTTCAATTTCACTGGTTTTGTTTGCTTTTGTTTCTAACTTTCTTCATTCCTTTTTGGTTCTTTCTTCCGTTTCATCAATTTTATTTTTCTTTCTTCCTTTCTTCTATTTTCACCGGTTCCTTTTTCTTTTCTTTTTTTCCTTCAACACATGTCAACATTTTTCATACACATTTGTACATTTTTGGTGTACATTAGGTATTTTTTATACATGATTAATAATTTTCAAGTCCAAGATTAATATTTTTCGTGTACATCTGGAATTTTTTATACATGATTAATATTTTTTCAAATACAACATTAACATTTTACGACACATGTTGCGTGACTAATTTCTTCATACATATTGTACATATTCAGTGTATATCACTAACATTTTTTAATACATGTTTAGTATTTTTTAAATATACAATTAACATTATTTGATATACTATAAAGAATTTTTAAAATTTATTTCTTTATGTTCAATTTTTTGAAACGTGCTCCACATTTTATGTCTAAACTAACCTTTTGTGGAATTAGATGATTAACATTTTTCTTATTTTTGTGTTGAACGACTACTTATTTCATACACATTGCATATTTTCGTTTTGTATCAACAACATGTTCCTTATACCTATTTAACATTTTTTATACACATTCAGCATTTAAAAATAATATTTTTATGTTTAATTTTCTTATGCATGTTCTACATTTTTTGTATACATCAGCAACATTTGTATGCATGAGCAACTTTTTTTGAATGCTTGATTGACATTTACTTGATTAAGATTTTTTGAAACACTTGCTTAACACTTTTTAAATACAATAATAAAAATATTCATACACATAATGTATATTTTATACTTTTTCCTAATACATAAGAAACATTTGTCATATATACACTTAACATTTTTCAAATGCTTGGTTAACATTTATTAAAATGTTTTAGCTGAGTGTTTTTTTCTAAGATATATATATTTAAAAAATTTGGAAGTGTACAAATAACTAAATAAAGAAAGGAAAAAATAAAAGTGAGAAAACACACATAAAAAATGAGGTAGTGGCCTCCTGGGCTGGTCCATTTGGGTACGCGCCTGAAGCGAGGCGACGTACAAGCAGGGCTGTCCCACCTGCCACTTACAAGCAGGGCTGTCGACCTGCCACTTACAAGCAGTGCTGTGCCAGAAATGTTGGGGCCCGGTGCGAAATGCGGAATGGGGCCTAATTTTTTATAAAACTCCTAATATAATTAAATCATACTCACGCATAATTATAGAACTTTAGACACATATTGTTTCGAGCAATAGTTTGGAATACATCAAATATTTATGCTAAAATTGGTAAAGATAGTGCTAAAGCAATAATCTACCGATAAGGATCATCTGTTTAGTAGTTATTGAAATGAAATCTTCAGTTATATCATCATAATAACCTCCCCTACCATAATGGGTGCACGTGTACATGGAAGATGAAAATGAAAAATTTAACATAATTATTTGATATAGTATTTGCCAAGATGAATTGATGGGAAAATAATTATTTAATACTATGTACACGCACTAACATAATTATTCATCAGCTCAATATACTAAATTTGTAAATTAAGTAGGCATGTGTACCAAAAGAAAGGAGCCCTAAGCCGTTGTTTGCTTCAGTTCTTCCCTGCAAAGATTGCTATGCTTCTTCTGAGGTGTCGGACGGTGTTGTGTCGTGCAATTGTTGTACATGCCTCACCTCCAGAGTGCAGTCTGCTGCAACGGTGCACTTCGATCAATTCACCTAGCTCGGTGATTTGCGAAGAGAGCCGTGGTGGATGGATCGATTGGGGAAATAGAAATGAAAAAATGATCATGTCGATGTAGAAATATAAACCAATCGAGCGAGCCCATGAGGTTGAAAATGGGAGCTCCATGTGACAAGCTTAACAGGGGCCAAAATGGACCGATGAACTCTACTACTTGCAGTTCTAATAAGGCCACATGCAGGAATTTGGCCAAATCACATCCTCAACGCCGGCCCTGCTAACACATGGCGACTATATCATGAATGAAATGGAGGCAAGTATGGCCACATTGTCAGGGAGATCAAGATCATGGCTTTGGAGTTCCAGGAATGCTCTTTCATATTCGAAGGAAGGGCAACAAATATCGAGGCTCATAGCCTCGCTAAACATGTGCTTAGTTTTTCTACAGGCTGCCATCTGTGGCTTTTGCAACCTCATATCAGTTGTATTCCTCAAACCATTATTGAGATATATAGAGTAAGCGTGTTTAGCCTAAAAAACATGCTCATGGCCGGCCCTGCTAATACATGGCGACTATATCTCGCTTCACGCGAGAGCTCGTTCCGTCTCGCTGGAGCTTTTGCCCCCATGTTGTAGCTACTGATCCGACACGTTTTCATTTGTTTTTTCCCTTGTTGGGTTTCGTTCGATCGAGTTTGTTGGTTCGCTCACCTCGCTCGGTGAGTTCCTTCCAGAATTGTTTGCTCCAGTTTTCTTCCTGGATTTTATTTTTTATCTATCTTTTTATTCATTTTTTTGTTTTCTATCCTTTTCATCGGTTTCTTCAATAATTTTCTTGGTTTTTACCGGTTCTCGTTTTGTCTGTTTCTTTCTTGGTTTTCCCTGCTTTTTTTCCTTTCTTTCTTAGTTTTCAGTACCCATTCAACATTTATCGTATAAGTCTGAAACAACTTTTTATATACAATTCACATTTTTTGAGAACTTATACTTTTATTGTCTATTTTATCCCATACATATTGAACATTTTTGTCATATACCAAATATATATATATATATATATATAATATACATATTTAACATTATTTTAATAAAATATTGTTTTTTTAATACATGGTAAAATATTTTTGAATACACATTTAATATTTTTCAACTACTTTGACTAAAAAATTTATTTAGTGGGCCAGTACAATAAATAATCCTTCAGCTCAGATTGTTCTTTTATATTTCTTTGTTTTTCTTTATTAGTATTTTTCTGTGCGATTCCTATATTCGTTTCATCCGTTTTCTTTCAGTTTCATTTTGTTTTTTTCAAATACATTTTGACTTTAGTTATATACACTTTTAATATTTGTTGAGTACAAGTTGAACATTTTGACGCAAGTTTGACATTTTTTTAAATATATGTTGAATATTTGAAAAAATTCGCACTGATCATTTTTAATATACCATCAACAGTTTAAAACACATTATTGAACATTATGTGTTGGAACATATTTCTAAAAAGGCACGAACATTTTCTAATATGTTATGAACATTTTTTTATAAAACGATGTTATCTGATTTTCCACAATTGGTAAAAAAAAAGTCTAAATGTCATGAAAGATATTTTCAATTGTGCGAACTGAAATATGAGGGACAACTTTTTGAATAGTACGAATATATTTTAGAAATCATGTGCACAAATATATACATTTTCATGAATATTTTTAAAAATTGAGATTTTTTTACTGTCATGGATATTTTGGGAACATCTTTCAAAAATTTAATGACAAATTTGTTTGCACTGCAGGCACTTTTTGAAAAACATTATGTAAAGTAGTTTTGAAATATACTCGCGCCGTTTCTTTTTACTCCGCATATAAGATTTTGTCAAAGTCAAACTACACAAAGTTTGACCAAATTTATATATAAAAATATGAACATCTACAATGTTAAAACTATATAGTATGAAAATACATTTCGTGGTGCATCTGATAATGTTGATTTCATATTGTCAATGTTTATATTTTTTAATATAGAGTTAGTCAAACTTTACAAAGCTTGACTTTGACCAAATCTTATATGCAGACTAAAAAGAAACGGAGGGAGTACATTGAAAGCATTAAGAAATGTAAACAAAAATAAATAATATGAAACAAAAAGGAAAAAAAATATAGAACAAATTAACATGACAAGGGAATGACTGAACAAAGCGGAGCGAAGGATGGGACACTATTGCACCGGCCCATTCCGGCGATGCTTGAGGTGAGGCGTACGTCTCTCAAGCGGAATTCCCTATTTGCCGCTTACTGCGGCAAGTAGTAGCTGCTTCGCACAGGGCGCAGCTCACCCTGGGCCGGCCTATTTTAGTGGTTTCGACTCGCGAGATGAACCGCAAAAACCGATCGCGCTAGGGATCGAACCTACGACCTCCAGTAGCGGAACACATCGCGCTAGCCACAGCGCCTGGCCCGTGGATCTATTATAATAGCAATGTCAAACTTAAAGAAACTAAAACCGAGGAAAAAACCATCTGTTCCTTCTACTGTTTTTTATTTAGTCTTATTCTGCCTTTATTTTTTCTCGTTTTCTTTGTCTTATTCTGTTTTTTTTTACTTTTTCTTCGTAAGCTTTTCAAATATGGTTCAGAATTTTCAAAAATGTTCTTTTTGTCAAAAATTGTTCATATTTCTGAAATAGTGTTCACATTTACACAATTTTGTTCACAATTTCGAAAAATGTTCCTGATTTTTTCTTGTTTTCTTTCCTTTTCCTTTTCTTTTTATTCTCTTTTTCTCAAAAGAAATTGAAAAAAATTCAAATTTTGTTCCTATTTTCATAAAATTTTCAGTTATCAATTTTTTTTTCTCCAATTCAAAATTTGTTCCCGTTACACAAAAACTTCAAAACTTTCGAAATGCAGAAAATATACCGGATTTCATAAAATGTTTGCACTTCCAAATTTGTTTGGCATTTTTCGAAATTGTTCTCTATTTCAAAATTTGTTCTCTAGATTCAAAAAAATGATTGCGCTTTAAAAATTGTTTACGCTTCCAAATTTGTTCTGGATTTTTCAAAATTGTTCTCTATTTCAAAATTTGTCCTTGAGATTTAAAAACTGTTTGTGCTTTTAAAAAATCGTTTGCGCTTCCAAATTTGTTTAGGAGTTTTCAAAATTTATTCTCAAGATTGAAAAAATGTTCGTGCTTTAAAAATTGTTCGCGCTTCCAAATTTGTTCTCCATTTCCAAATTTGTTCCAAAGACTCAAAAAATGTTTGTGCTTTAAAAAATTGTTTGTGCTTCCAAATTTGTTCTCCGTTTCAAAATTGGTTCTCAAGATTCAGAAAATGTTTGTGCTTTGAAGAAATGTCACAAATTCCAAAAAGTTTGGGAAATTCAAAAGTTGTTTGTGTTTCCAAATTTGAAAAATTGTTCCTGTTCAGGTTTTTGGGTAGTTTAAAAAATGTTTCCCTTCTAAAAAGTATGTTCACGTCTCCAAAATTCGTTTGTGTGTTGAAAAATGTTTGAGTTTTCTCAAAATTTGTAAAAAAAACTAATAATGTTCGCGTTTGATAAAACATTCACGTTTTGTTTTTGCTATTTGGAAAATCGTAAAGGATGTTTTTCAAACAGTCTTATACTTTCTTTAGTTCTTGTAGGTTTCGTCTGTAGTTTGGTGAACTGGGCGCTTCCATCCTTGTGGCTAGTAAGGTGCTAGTGCAAGTCTACAGTGTTGTGTTCGATTCCCAGCTATCACGCCCTGCTATTTTTTTGCAAATTATCACCTTGTATTTGCGCGCACTCCAATGGGCTGGCCCAATAGGCGCACTGCGGCGACGTGCTTGTGCAAAAGTCGCGTTGTCCCCTGTGCGTCGGCGCCCTGTTGGACGCAACGAGCGTCAAGTAGGAGCTCCCCTCTCAAGCGTCAAGCGAAACATAGATACACCCGAGTTCAATAAACATACGAAGATTGTGTCGGGCCGGCCCACTCCAGTACGGTCCATTAAAAACTGTATAGTTCTATACCAAAAAAGTATCTTGTTTTCTGGGAAGAATTGTTTTCATCTTATAAGTTATATAATTAAATTTTATAATAAAATATAAACCTACTTGTTTGTTATAAATAAATATGGGTACTTGTTCATAAAGTGATCACATCTTTTGGAAAAAATTATGTAATTTATATGAATTTCCACATGCTTTAAAAATATTAATGTGTTTAAAAATTATTTTACCTAAAATGTTTTCACTGATTTTTTTAAATGCACTTATAACTAAAAAATATTCACATATTTGTAAGGGAATAAATAGGGGGGGGAGGTCGTGGCGGGCTTGCCCATGGGTATGTGGTAATCACTTATGTGGGGATCGGCATTTTAACAACATAAGCAATAAGAAAACTAAAATAGAAGAGTATTTCCAATGGTATGATGGGGAGGAGACATCATCGGAAGTTGACGGAGTTGCACCATCGGGAGTTTGAAAGTGACGGAAGAAAAAAGAAAGAGTGCAGGACTCGATGGATGCAACAACGTGGGCAAAAAGAAAACAGGACAGTACATATTGATATTACTAGCAGGATAATTGTGCAGATTTTGAGCTGAATCGGAAGCTGGCAATGGGTGAACTCATGGACGGTACCACACAGACGAAGCTTGGCATCTACACGTTAGCACGTACATACACTGAGACACACATACACACCGTTACCGTACAGAGCGCATACATACACACAAACTGTATCAAAATCATGTGCAGGCAAGTCTAACCAGGACTTGCGTACGTACAAGCAGGCAAGGGCTGCCGCCATGCATGAATGCCAGGGGCACGAGCAGCAGTACATTTCTTTTTCTCATTTGACGAGTATGCGGACTCCACCGACGCCCGCCATGAACGCCAGCGGCAGGAGCGAAGCGCACAGGACGCAGCGGCGTGTGAGGCGCTGCTGCTGCCCCTGCCCCGGTCCATCTGCGCCGGCCGATAACCAGACGACCGCGACGCAGGCCTCGGCCAAGCCGAAAACGCCGGCGGCAACGACGGACGCGTAGTAGGCGCACCTGTGGCCGACGAAGATGCCGGCCGGGGCCTTGTAGATGACGGAGGCGACCGACATGCAGGCGGTGAGGAGGCCGACGGTGCACACCATGCATTCCACTGACCGGCGGCCGTTCCTCGCTGCCACCGCGAGCTCGCCGGGCTCGATGTCAAAGCTGAGCGCCGCCTCACCCATCCCCGAGCGAGCTGTATGTAGTTGGTATGGATGCGTGTGTTGGGGCAAGCGAAGTAGGAGATGGAGGCATGGATCTGCTCTTGTTGCGCTAGCTCTATA
>NC_041386.1:598180816-598210550 GCF_002162155.2 Triticum dicoccoides | reverse complement strand
GATAGTCGGGTAGATCGAGATTACTAGTATTTCACGAGGCAAGCCGAAACAAGCCTCTCGCTGTCGCCGCCCGCCGATCAGCTTTTATTAGTTAAATTCGTGCATCTCCTCTTCGATTTATATTAGTAGTTAATACATGGATCTCCTCCTCTTAGATCTATATTAGTTAATACACCTCTTCGATTTATGTTAGTTAATAGTACATCTCCTCTTCATCAATCTCCTCTTTGACATCAGGCAACACGGCGCAAAAGCAAGCCCCATGCCTTGATTCAGGCTATACTATCTCCGGCTCTTAGAGAAGGGAAGGGGTGATTTGGTGCTCTAAACCGCGAGTAAGTGTCACTTGAACCCCACTTGAGAAGGACCGATCCAGGTTTGATTATTCTTGATTCAGGGTTTGACCTAAAATATTCTTGATTCATGGCTAGCTACTTATTGATGGCTGACGCGGCTCTCCGTACCTTCTTGACATCTTTGATTACCTCCGGAGTTGGGGCCTGGGGGCTTGGAGGAAACGCGGTTCCGCTGGCGTGTGCGGCTGTGGAAGGCGGCTCAAAATTTCTACTCAGGTTACTAGTGCAGAACCGGGCAATAGCACCGGTTCGTAAGGTCCTTTAGTGCCGGTTTAGGAACCGGCACTAAAGCCCCCCCCCTCCCTAGTACCGGTTCAGCACGAACCGGTGCTAAAGGGGAACCACGTGGCACGAGCCAGCTCCGGGGGCCGGGAGCCCTTTAATACCGGTTGGTAATACCAACCGGTACTAAAATGTTTGGAGGGTTTTTGGTTTTATGATTTCTTTTTTTATTTAATTTTGTGTTTTCCATTTTAATTCTTTTTCGTTTGCTAGTATTTTACGGTACTACACATTGTACAAGTTATGCATATATATATATATATATATATATATATATATATATATATATATATATATATATATATATATAAAATTTCTAGTAGAACCAATCATATATATATCATCAATCATGTCTCACAAACCATCATATATTCACACATACACACATGTATAGCTATATACAATTTCTCCTACATATGCATGTTGCCTTCGGAGCCAGTGGCATTAGGCTGATTGGTGCCTTTGGAGCACGATGACAATTGGAAGTGGTTCATGACTTGGTCGATGGGGGCGGTAGCGGGTAATAGTATTCTCCCTTCGGATTTATGACCTGGTCGAGCAAAAATCCCGCTATTTCCTCTTGAAGTGCTTCTACGCGCTCCGTTTCTAGGAGCTTATGCCGCACCTCTTTGAACTGTTAAGAAGGAGATCAATATGCATGTGTATTAGTTGTGTGACTAGATATCGATAATGGTGTAAAAATTGTGAATAGTGTTCTGACAAGCGTACTCATTCCTGTCTTTGAGATTTGCTTCTTTCGGACGCCATCATGCGAATGTTCTCGCAAACGCAGAATGCACACAGATCAGTCCCCTGCGCCTGCTTCAGGGCCTTTATTACGAGAATGGAATTTAATTTGATCAGATAATAATTAATCAAACATGATAATTAAAGAGATGGCAGCTAGCTAGCTAGCTAGTACTACTTAATTACTTACCTTGGCTCGAAATCATTTCAGCTTTGGTTTCCATTCGCCTTCCGTGACGCTGATGAACCTTGCCCAAGCCCTGCCCGCCGACAAAGAAAATGAATAAAGGGGTTATTAAATAGTTCATATCATGAAATGACGAACTAAATAGGCCGAGATATATAGTTAATAATGATTGAAATTACCTATTGACTATCCCAAACAAAATGTTATAGTCACTATTTGCTTTGAGTAGCGAGTCCGGTATTTCAACTGTTCCGGCGTCAACTTTAATGATACACAAGATCCAGTGATATCTGCATGCACCCACGTTTGCATGTCTTAATTAAGCGAGCATATGTAAGCAAAAACATGTAGCTAGCTAGTAGGCAAAAACAGAGAATTTGTAGTACAAGAAAGTGTGACTCACTGGAAGTTGTAAGGAAGTAGTATATCTTCATTGTATTTGAGGCTCTTCAAGAACTCGAACATGCTGTCCTCTACCTCTTTTTCATGATGCTTGTTTATTTTCCATGTGTATTCATTAACGGTGTTTGGGTCAATGAACCCAATGCCATAGCGTCCACCTTTTCTCATTTCATACATCTTCATCCTGCATAATACCACAGAAAAGAATATAGTGAGGATAATTACACGTAATGATTGATCAAAAGGATCACTACATCTAGCTTGAGACTTAAATTATAAAAAGAAATCACTTACAGACAATAGCAACTGACGATAGATTTGTCGAGTGCGGCTTGATTGTATAACTGAAACAGTTCAGAATACTCAACGGCCACAGCTTTCTGATGGTAATAATCATCTTTCTTGACATACACCATGAGGGACTCTCGATTGGATCTCTTGATAATGTCCATGTACCATTGATGCAATTCATACATTCTTGTTGGGAGCTTGTTGACATCTTCTGGCTTGACCAAAGGTTGGCCCCGGACAAATTTCCGTTTTATTTCCTCCTCTGTAATCAGAGGCATGTCCTCGATCTCGAGGAGTTGTCCAACAGTGATCTTGAGTTCTTCAGCCTGCATTATATGCTCCTGGGTTATTACCACATCGCCCACCTCGGGAACGTAAATTGTTTGGCCACAATAATATTGGGCGCGCATACTGTCACGTGTTGTTGGCGGCACAACAAGCGGGGGGATCGATTGCGCCGCCTGTTTTCCCAGCTGGGCAATGGTTTTCCCGCATTTTTTGACAGCTGCTTGTTGTTTGCTCGAGCTCGAGCTCGCCTCCTTCTGTAGACGTTGTCGATGTAACTTCCTGATGTGGTGCTTATAGTCTGTGTCAACAGGCTTAGGAGCTGGTGGTTGAGCCATACGAATGAAGTGGTCAACTACTTCCACAGGCACTTTCTCCCTTGGCGGCGGTGGCGGTTTCGGTCCAAAATGGGCATCGACTTCTGCCCGCACTATGGCATTGGTTTGCTCCTCGGTCCTGTCGTAAGCCCTCACAGGAAGAGGAGTACTGAGGTTTGGACCATATTTATATCGCTTGCCTCCGCCTGTACTTCCTGTACTATCACCTCGACTCGTACCGCTACGCACCATAGCTGCGGGGTGTCTCTTCTGCGATTGCTGAGGCGGCGGAGATGGCTGACGGGGCTGAGTTGGACGACGAGGAGTGGCCTGAAGCTGTGCCGGACTTGGAGGAGGAGTGGCCTGAGGTTGTGCCGGACTTGGAGGAGGAGTGGACGTCTGACGCTGTGTCGGACTTGGAGGAGGAGTGGCCTGACACTTTGCCGGATTTGGAGGAGGAGGAGTGGCCTCACGCGTTGGTGGACTTGGAGGAGCGGGGGTCTGCTGACTCGGTGGCGGACTTCGACGAGGAGTCGGGTGACGCGGTGTCGGTGGCCTTCAAAAGATGATGCAATCCTTTCTCCATAGGATGATACGATCTTTGGCATCTCCGAGTGTGTGCTCCTCGTCACCTATAGGAATGTCAAGTTCTAGCCCCGAATATTGGTCCACCACCTCATCAACCACGACACGAGCATAGCCTGCTGGAATCGGGTTGCAATGAAAGGTTGCATCGGGGGAATTTGTATAAGCAACACCGTCCGCCACCTTCAAGGATATGTTCTTAATTTTGAAGTGTAGCTCGCAGTTAGTGTTCTCCGCGATATCATCCACAGGGTATCTATCCAGCAGTGCGTCGCCCGGGGCGGAACCCACGCTGCTTCTCGGCATGGATGGGGCGGTGGTATCCAATGCTGGATCATCCACTAGCTGTTGCAGCTGCTGAGACCCCCTTTGCTGGCTAAGTGAGTCGATCTGCTCCTGCTGCCGCTGGAATTTAGCTGCCAATTCCGCTTGACTTGCTTCTAGGCCTTGAAGGCGTTCATAGTCCCGCTTCCTCTGCTCCTCCTCCATCTTCCTCCTCTTCTCCTCCGCAATCTTCTTTCTCGCACGGGTTCTGTAGTCGGCGTTCTAGTCCGAAAACCCCTCATACCACGGAATAGCGCCCTTGCCTCGTGTTCTTCCCGGGTGTTCAGGATTTCCCAGGGCACGCGTAAGCTCGTCGTTCTCTCTGTTGGGATGGAACACCCCCGATCGAGCCTCTTCTATTGCAACAAGTAGCGCATCGTCGGCTCCGTTCAGACATGCCTTCGTCGAAACATTGCCTGTCTTCGGGTCCAACTCCCCCCCATGCGCATAGAACCAAGTCCTGCACCTGGGGGGCCAGCTCTTAGTAACCGGAGTGACACTTGCATCCTCCATCTCTTTCTCAGACTTATCCCACTTAGGCATTGCCACCGCGTAGCCACCTGGCCCCAGCTTATGGAACTTATCCTTTTTTCAGCATTCTTCTTGTTTATTCTCGACCGTTCCTTAGCTAATTCTGAATCCTTGAATTTCATGAAATCGTCCCAATGAGCACTTTGATTCTCTAGTATCCCCTCGAATACTGGAGTCTTCCTTCCTCCCTTGACGTACTTCTCCCACGTCGTTTTCTTGTGGTTCTTGAATGCAACCTCCATCTTCCTAAAAGCAGCGTCCTTAACTTTCCGCACATCTGCTTCTGTGAAATGATCTGGTAGGGTGAAATGTTCCATGAGAGTATCCCAAAGCAGTTTTTTTTATTCTCGTCGACAAAAGAAACATTTGGACGTGGCTTTGCTGGCTTTCTCCATTCTTGAAGGGAGATCGGGAGTTGGTCCTTCACAAGAACTCCGCACTGACGAACGAACTTGTCCGCAATCTTCTTAGGCGCTAATGGTTCGCCATTAGGTTTGAATGCCTCGATATTGTACTTTACGCCCTCCTTCAACTTTTTGTTCGGGCTTCGTTTCGTCCTTTTGCCTGAAGATTTGCTCGATCCGGATGGCTGAAAGAATAAAGATCGATTCGTTAATATATCTTCAACTCATTTAAAACATGCGATGATCACCAGATTCCTGCTTATATAAATATATATACCTCGCCGGTGTTTGTTATTTCAGGATCAACATGTTCTTCATCGTAGTTCATGACTTCATCTTCTCGGTCATCGCGATCGAATATCATATCACCCTCTCCGGTGTTGTTTAGAAATTCGGAGCCGTCAAAATCTTCTTCATTCTGATTATCATCTGGCCCGCGTATGATATCGAACATGGTCTGTTCTCTCTCTCTCTGCGGTATTGTCCGCCATAGCTTTTATTTAACTATGCCAAAAGAAATATAAAACAATTTAGTATAATCTCGAATAATAGATATAATCTCGAATACATCGTCTCGAATAATAGATATAATCTCGAATACATCGTCTCGAATAATAGATTTAATCTCGAATACGTCGTCTCGAATAATAGATATAATCTCGTCGAATACATCATCTCAAATAATATATATAATCTCGAATAAATCATCTCGAATATTATATATCGAATACATCACTAGCTAGCTAGCTAGCTAATAAAGATCGAATACTAGAGAGTAATCTAGGCGGTGGACAACCAAAGTAAAGGAACCATCACTGGATCATAGCTCGGGTGATCTCCCCAAAGAACCTGCCAGGTATTGGAGAACCTGACGTCCATAGCAGCCATGTAGCGATGGACGTGCTCGTCCTCCTCCCTGACACGGCGACGTACCACCTCCGGCGGGGCCAGCTCCCTCCGCACCGAAAATGGCCCACGTGAATGCCACCAAAGAAGATGAGGGTCGACGACGGGACCCGAGGCCGGGTTCCTCACCAAGCGTTGCGCCCCTGAAGGTAGCACCTCCCAGTGCCAGCCTGGCGGAGCCCAGTCCCGGACATGTGTCCTCTGAAGCAGGACGTCGTCGCGGACGTGTCGACGGCGAGGATGCGGGCCGGGCATCGTCGACAACAAAATACTATATGCCGCAAAAGTAAAGTAACATTTTTTAAATGATGGATTGTGATGATTTCATATATGCAAATTCTAAATTTTATAACTAAAAATATAAGAAACTAAAAAAACATCGATCATCGTCTAACAATTTGAAATTAATCTAATTCATCTAGCTAGCTAAAACTAACATTTCCAAAATTTCTAACATTTCTATATAACTAACATTTCTATAACATTTGACATTATATATATTATAACTAACATTTCTACATACTATTTGACATTAATCTAATCTAATTATTTAATTCATCTAAAACTTTGTATGAAAAACAGAAAAACAAAAAAAACTAAAAGCTAAAAACAGAAAAATTGTGTGTGTGTGTGTGCGCGCGTCTAGTGTGTGTGTGTGTGCATGTAGTGTGTGTGTGCGCGCGCGCGTGTGTGTGCGCTACGGTCGGCGCCGGCGCCGGTGCCGGTGTGCGCTACGATCGATTGGAGGGAGGAGAGGGGCCGGGGAGGGGCTCACAGCGCGTGCGGGCAAGGTCGAGGCAACGGCGACGGCGAGGCGAGGTCGAGGCGACGGCGAGGCGAGGTCGAGGCGACGGCGACGGCGACGGCGAAGCTAGGGGATCGGCGACCGGGATGGCGACGAGGGTGCCGCGGAGTAGACGGGGACGACGCGACGAGGACGGGGGCGTCTGTTGGGGAACGTAGTAATTTCAAAAAAATTCCTACGCACACGCAAGATCATGGTGATGCATAGCAACGAGGGGGAGAGCATGATCTACATACCCTTGTAGATCGCAAGGGAAGCGTTGACACAACGTAGAGGAAGTAGTCGTACGTCTTCTTCCCGGTCCGACCGATCCAAGCACCGTTACTCCGGCGCCTCCGAGTTCTTAGCACACGTACAGCTCGATGACGATCCCCGGGCTCCGATCCAGCAAAGCTTCGGGGAGGAGTTCCGTCAGCACGACGGCGTGGTGACGATCTTGATGTTCTACCGACGCAGGGCTTCGCCTAAGCACTACAACGATATGATCGAGGTGGAATATGGTGGCAGGGGGCACCGCACACGGCTAAGGAACGATCTCCAAGATCAACTTGTGTGTCTAGAGGTGCCCCCCTGCCCCCGTATATAAAGGATCCAAGGGGGGGGGTTCGACCGGCCCTATGGTGGCGTAGGAGGAGTCCTACTCCTACCGGGAGTAGGACTCCCCCCCTTTTCCTAGTCCAAGTAGGATTGGTGGAGAAGAGAGGGAAAGAGGGGGGCGCCGCCCCTCCCTCCTAGTCCAATTCGGACTAGGGGGAGAGGGGGCGCGCGGCCTGCCCTGGCAGCCCCTCCCACTTCTCCACTTTAGGCCCATAAGGCCCATTAACCCCCGGGGGGTTCCGGTAACCCCCCGGTGCTCCGGTTTTATCCGATACTCTCCCGGAACCCTTCCGGTGTCCGAATATAGTCATCCAATATATCAATCTTTTGTCTCGACCATTTCGAGACTCCTCGTCATGTCCGTGATCACATCCGGGACTCCGAACTAACTTCGGTATATCAAAATGCATAAACTCATAATAACTGTCATCGTAACGTTAAGCGTGCGGACCCTACGGTTCGAGAACAATGTAGACATGACCGAGACACGTCTCCGGTCAATAACCAATAGCGGGACCTGGATGCCCATATTGGCTCCTACATATTCTACGAAGATCTTTTATCGGTCAGACCGCATAACAACATACGTTGTTCCCTTTGTCATCGGTATGTTACTTGCCCGAGATTCGATCGTTGGTATCCAATACCTAGTTCAATCTCGTTACCGGCAAGTCTCTTTACTCGTTCTGTAATACATCATCTCGCAACTAACTCATTAGTCGCAATGCTTGCAAGGCTTATGTGCTGTGCATTACCGAGAGGGCCCAGAGATACCTCTCCGACAATCGGAGTGACAAATCCTAATCTCAAAATATGCCAACCCAACATCTACCTTTGGAGACACCTGTAGAGCTCCTTTATAATCACCCAGTTACGTTGTGATGTTTGGTAGCACACAAAGTGTTCCTCCGATAAACGGGAGTTGCATAATCTCATAGTCATAGGAACATGTATAAGTCATGAAGAAAGCAATAGCAACATACTAAACGATCGGGTGCTAAGCTAATGGAATGGGTCATGTCGATCACATCATTCTCCTAATGATGTGATCCCGTTAATCAAATGACAACACATGTCTATGGTTAGGAAACATAACCATCTTTGATTAACGAGCTAATCAAGTAGCTAGAGGCACACTAGTGACGTTTAGTTTGTCTATGTATTCACACAAGTATTATGTTTCCAGTTAATACAATTCTAGCATGAATAATAAACATTTATCATGATATAAGGAAATAAATAATAACTTTATTATTGCCTCTAGGGCATATTTCATTTAGTCTCCCATTTGCACTAGAGTCAATAATCTAGATTACACAGTAATGATTCTAACACCAATGGAGCTTTGGTGCTGATCATGTTTTGCTCGTGGAAGAGGCTTAGTCAACGGGTCTGCTACATTCAGATCCGTATGTATCTTGCAAATCTCTATGTCTCCCACCTGGACTAGATCCCGGATGGAATTGAAGCGTCTCTTGATGTGCTTGGTTCTCTTGTGAAATCTGGATTCCTTTGCCAAGGCAATTGCACCAGTATTGTCACAAAAGATTTTCATTGTACCCGATGCACTAGGTATGACACCTAGATCGGATATGAACTCCTTCCTCCAGACTCCTTCGTACGCTGCTTCCGAAGCAGCTATGTACTCCGCTTCACATGTGGATCCCGCTACGACGCTTTGTTTAGAACTGCACCAACTGACAGCTCCACCGTTTAATATAAACACGTATCCGGTTTGCGATTTAGAATCGTCCGGATCAGTGTCAAAGCTTGCATCAACGTAACCTCTTACGATGAGCTCTTTGTCACCTCCATATACGAGAAACATATCCTTAGTCCTTTTCAGGTATTTCAGGATGTTCTTGACCGCTGTCCAGTGATCCACTCCTGGATTACTTTGGTACCTCCCTGCTAAACTTATAGCAAGGCACACATCAGGTCTGGTACATAGCATTGCATACATGATAGAGCCTATGGCTGAAGCATAGGGAACATCTTTCATTTTCTCTCTATCTTCTGCAGTGGTCGGGCATTGAGTCTTACTCAACTTCACACCTTGTAACACAGGCAAGAACCCTTTCTTTGCTTGATCCATTTTGAACTTCTTCAAAATCTTGTCAAGGTATGTGCTTTGTGAAAGTCCAATTAAGCGTCTTGATCTATCTCTATAGATCTTTATGCCTAATATGTAAGCAGCTTCACCGAGGTCTTTCATTGAAAAACTCTTATTCAAGTATCCCTTTATGCTATCCAGAAATTCTATATCATTTCCAATCAGCAATATGTCATCCACATATAATATCAGAAATGCTACAGAGCTCCCACTCACTTTCTTGTAAATACAGGCTTCTCCGAAAGTCTGTATAAAACCAAATGCTTTAATCACACTATCAAAGCATTTATTCCAACTCCGAGAGGCTTGCACCAGTCCATAAATGGATCGCTGGAGCTTGCACACTTTGTTAGCTCCCTTTGGATCGACAAAACCTTCCGGTTGCATCATATACAACTCTTCTTCCAGAAATCCATTCAGGAATGCAGTTTTGACATCCATTTGCCAAATTTCATAATCATAAAACGCGGCAATTGCTAACATGATTCAGACAGACTTAAGCATCGCTACGGGTGAGAAGGTCTCATCGTAGTTAACCCCTTGAACTTGTCGAAAACCTTTTGCGACAAGTCGAGCTTTATAGACAGTAACATTACCGTTAGCGTCAGTCTTTTTCTTGAAGATCCATTTATTCTCAATTGCTTGCCGATCATCGGGCAAGTCAACCAAAGTCCATACTTTGTTCTCATACATGGATCCCATCTCAGATTTCATGGCTTCAAGCCACTTTGCGGAATCTGGGCTCACCATCGCTTCTTCATAGTGCGTAGGTTCATCATGATCTAGTAGCATGACTTCCAGAACTGGATTACCGTACCACTCTGGCGCGGATCTTGCTCTGGTTCATCTACGAGGTTCAGTAGTATCTTGTTCTGAAGTTTCATAATCATTATCATTAACTTCCTCACTTATTGGTGTAGGTGTCGTAGAAACAGTTTTCTGTGATGTACTACTTTCCAATAAGGGAGCAGGTACAGTTACCTCATCAAGTTCTACTTTCCTCCCACTCACTTCTTTCGAGAGAAACTCCTTCTCAAGAAAGTTTCCGAATTTAGCAACAAAAGTCTTGCCTTCGGATCTGTGATAGAAGCTGTATCCAATAGTTTCCTTTGGATATCCTATGAAGACACATTTCTCCGATTTGGGTTCGAGCTTATCAGGTTGAAGCTTTTTCACATAAGCATCACAGCCCAAAACTTTCAGAAACGACAACTTTAGTTTCTTGCCAAACCATAGTTCATAAGGCGTCGTCTCAACGGATTTTGATGGTGCCCTATTTAATGTGAATGCGGCCGTCTCTAGAGCGTATCCCCAAAATGATAGCGGTAAATCAGTAAGAGATATCATAGATCGCACCATATCTAGTAAAGTACGATTACGACGTTCGGACACACCATTACGCTGTGGTGTTCCGGGTGGCGTGAGTTGCGAAACTATTCCACAATTTTTCAAATGTACACCAAACTCGTAACTCAAATATTCTCCTCCACGATCTGATCGTAGAAACTTTATTTTCTTGTTACGATGATTTTCAACTTCACTCTGAAATTCTTTGAACTTTTCAAACGTTTCAGACTTATGTTTCATTAAGTAGATATACCCATATCTGCTTAAGTCATCTGTGAAGGTGAGAAAATAACAATATCCGCCACGAGCCTCAACATTCATCGGACCACATACATCTGTATGTATGATTTCCAACAAATCTGTTGCTCTCTCCATAGTACCGGAGAACGGTGTTTTAGTCATCTTGCCCATGAGGCACGGTTCGCAAGTACCAAGTGATTCATAATCAAGTGGTTCCAAAAGTCCATCAGTATGGAGTTTCTTCATGCGCTTTACACCGATATGACCTAAACGGTAGTGCCACAAATAAGTTGCACTATCATTATCAACTCTGCATCTTTTGGCTTCTACACTATGAATATGTGTATCACTACTATCGAGATTCAACAAGAATAGACCACTCTTCAAGGGTGCATGACCATAAAAGATATTACTCATATAAATAGAACAACCATTATTCCCTGATTTAAATGAATAACCGTCTTGCATTAAACAAGATCCAGATATAATGTTCATGCTCAACGCTGGCACCAAATAATAATTATTTAGGTCTAATACTAATCCCGAAGGTAGATGTAGAGGTAGCGTGCCGACTGCGATCACATCGACTTTGGAACCGTTTCCCACGCGCATCGTCACCTCGTCCTTAGGCAATCTTCGCTTAATCCGTAGTCCCTGTTTTGAGTTGCAAATATTAGCAACAGAACCAGTATCAAATACCCAGGTGCTACTGCGAGCATTAGTAAGGTACACATCAATAACATGTATATCGCATATACCTTTGTTCACCTTGCCATCCTTCTTATCCGCCAAATACTTGGGGCAGTTCCGCTTCCAGTGACCAGTCTGCTTGCAGTAGAAGCACTCAGTTTCAGGCTTAGGTCCAGACTTGGGTTTCTTCTCCTGAGCAGCAACTTTCTTGCCGTTCTTCTTGAAGTTCCCCTTCTTCTTCCCTTTGCCCTTTTTCTTGAAACTAGTGGTTTTGTTAACCATCAACACTTGATGCTCCTTCTTGATTTCTACCTCCGCAGCTTTCAGCATTGCGAAGAGCTCGGGAATAGTCTTGTTCATCCCTTGCATATTATCGTTCATCACGAAGCTCTTGTAGCTTGGTGGCAGTGATTGGAGAATTCTGTCAATGACGCAATCATCTGGAAGATTAACTCCCATCTGAATCAAGTGATTATTATACCCAGACATTTTGAGTATATGCTCACTAACAGAACTGTTCTCCTCCATCTTGCAGCTATAGAACTTATTGGAGACTTCATATCTCTCAATCCGGGCATTTGCTTGAAATATTAACTTCAACTCCTGAAACATCTCATATGCTCCATGACGTTCAAAATGTCGTTGAAGTCCCGATTCTAAGCCGTAAAGCATGGCACACTGAACTATCGAGTAGTCATCAGCTTTGCTCTGCCAGACATTCATAACATCTGGTGTTGCTCCAGCAGCAGGCCTGGCACCCAGCGGTGCTTCCAGGACGTAATTCTTCTGAGCAGAAATGAGGATAATCCTCAAGTTACGGACCCAGTCCGTGTAATTTCTACCATCATCTTTCAACTTTGCTTTCTCAAGGAACGCATTAAAATTCAACGGAACAACAGCACGAGCCATCTATCTACAATCAAACATAAACAAGCAAGATACTATCAGGTACTAAGTTCATGATAAGTTTAAGTTCAATTAATCAAATTACTTAAGAACTCCCACTTAGATAGACATCCCTCTAATCCTCTAAGTGATCACGTGATCCAAATCAACTAAACCATGTCCGATCATCACGTGAGATGGAGTAGTTTCATTGGTGAACATCACTATGTTGATCATATCTACTATATGATTCACGCTCGACCTTTCGATCTCCGTGTTCCGAGGCCATATCTGTATATGCTTGGCTCGTCAAGTATAACCTGAGTATTCCGCGTGTGCAACTGTTTTGCACCCGTTGTATTTGAACGTAGAGCCTATCACACCCGATCATCACGTGGTGTCTCAGCACGAAGAACTTTCGCAATGGTGCATACTCATGGAGAACACTTCTTGATAATTTAGTGATAGATCATCTTATAATGCTACCGTCAATCAAAGCAAGATAAGATGCATAAAAAAGATAAACATCACATGCAATCAATATAAGTGATAAGATATGGCCATCATCATCTTGTGCTTGTGATCTCCATCTCCGAAGCACCATCATGATCAACATCGTCACCGGCGCGACACCTTGATCTCCATCGTAGCATCGTTGTCGTCTCGCCAATCTTATGCTTCCACGACTATCGCTACCGCTTAGTGATAAAGTAAAGCATTACATCGCGATTGCATTGCATACAATAAAGCGACAACCATATGGCTCCTGCCAGTTGCCGATAACTCGGTTACAAAACATGATCATCTCATACAATAAAATTTAGCATCATGTCTTGGCCATATCACATCACAACATGCCCTGCAAAAACAAGTTAGACGTCCTCTACTTTGTTGTTGCAAGTTTTACGTGGCTGCTACGGGCTTAAGTAAGAACCAATCTCACCTACGCATCAAAACCACAACGATAGTTTGTCAAATAGACTCCGTTTTAACCTTCGCAAGGACCGGGCGTAGCCACACTCGGTTCAACTAAAGTTGGAGAAACTGACACCCGCCAGCCACCTGTGTGCAAAGCACGGCGGTAGAACCAGTCTCGCGTAAGCGTACGCGTAATGTCGGTCCGGGCCGCTTCATCCAACAATACCGCCGAACCAAAGTATGACATGCTGGTAGGCAGTATGACTTATATCGCCCACAACTCACTTGTGTTCTACTCGTGCAAATAACATCAAACCATAAAACCTAGGCTCGGATGCCACTGTTGGGGAACATAGTAATTTCAAAAAATTTCCTACGCACATGCAAGATCATGGTGATGCATAGCAACGAGGGGGAGAGCATGATCTACATACCCTTGTAGATCGCAACGGAAGCGTTGACACAACATAGAGGAAGTAGTCGTACGTCTTCTTCCCGGTCCGACCGATCCAAGCACCGTTACTCCGGCGCCTCCGAGTTCTTAGCACACGTACAGCTCGATGACGATCCCCGGGCTCCGATCCAGCAAAGCTTCGGGGAGGAGTTCCGTCAGCACGACGGCGTGGTGACGATCTTGATGTTCTACCGACGCAGGGCTTCGCCTAAGCACTACAATGATATGATCGAGGTGGAATATGGTGGCAAGGGGCACCGCACACGGCTAAGGAACGATCTCAAAGATCAACTTGTGTGTCTAGAGGTGCCCCCTACCCCCGTATATAAAGGATCCAAGGGGGAGGGGTTCGGCCGGCCCTATGGTGGCGCAGGAGGAGTCCTACTCCTACCGGGAGTAGGACTCCCCCCCTTTTCCTAGTCCAAGTAGGATTGGTGGAGAAGAGAGGGAAAGAAGGGGGCGCCGCCCCTCCCTCCTAGTCCAATTCGGACTAGGGGGAGAGGGGGCGCGCGGCCTGCCCTGGCAGCCCCTCCCACTTCTCCACTTTAGGCCCATAAGGCCCATTAACCCCCCGGGGGGTTCCGGTAACCCCCGGTGCTCCGGTTTTATCCGATACTCTTCCGGACCCTTCCGGTGTCCGAATATAGTCATCCAATATATCAATATTTATGTCTCAACCATTTCGAGACTCCTCGTCATGTCCGTGATCACATCCGGGACTCCAAACTAACTTCGGCACATCAAAATGCATAAACTCATAATAACTATCATCGTAACGTTAAGCGTGCGGACCCTACGGTTCGAGAACAATGTAGACATGACCGAGACACGTCTTCGGTCAATAACCAATAGCGGGACCTGGATGCCCATATTGGCTCCTACATATTCTATGAAGATCTTTTATCGGTCAGACCGCATAACAACATACGTTGTTCCCTTTGTCATCGTTATGTTACTTGCCCGAGATTCGATCGTCGGTATCCAATACCTAGTTCAATCTTGTTACCGGCAAGTCTCTTTACTCATTCTGTAATACATCATCTCGCAACTAACTCATTGGTCGCAATGCTTGCAAGGCTTATGTGATGTGCATTGCCGAGAGGGCCCTGAGATACCTCTCCGACAATCGGAGTGACAAATCCTAATCTCGAAATACGCCAACCCAACATCTACCTTTGGAGACACCTGTAGAGCTCCTTTATAATCACCCAGTTACGTTGTGACGTTTGGTAGCACACAAAGTGTTCCTCCGGTAAACGGGAGTTGCATAATCTCATAGTCATAGGAACATGTATAAGTCATGAAGAAAGCAATAGCAACATACTAAACGATCGGGTGCTAAGCTAATGAAATGGGTCATGTCAATCAGATCATTCACCTAATGATGTGACCTCGTTAATCAAATAACAACACCTTGTTTATGGTTAGGAAACATAACCATCTTTGATTAATGAGCTAGTCAAGTAGAGGCATACTAGTGACACTAAGTTTGTCTATGTATTCACACATGTATTATGTTTCCGGTTAATACAATTCTAGCATGAATAATAAACATTTATCATGATATAAGGAAATAAATAATAACTTTATTATTGCCTCTAGGGCATATTTCCTTCAGCGTCGCGGAGTCGACGGGGACGGCGCGACAGGGGCGGCGACGGCGCGGGACGGGGCGGTGGCAGAGAGAAGTGGGAGATGAGAAACTAAAAATTTTCGAAGTGTTTCTTATATAGGGGACACCTTTAGTACCGGTTGGAGCCACCAACCGGTACTAAAGGCCTGTTTTGGCCAGGCCAAGCGGCGGGAAGCGACCCCCTTTAGTACCGGTTGGTGGCTCCAACCGGTACTAAAGGCCCCCCCTTTAGTACCGGTTCGTGCCATGAACCGGTACTAAAGGGGGGTGCGCTGCCAGGCGAGGGGCGCAAAGTTTAGTCCTACCTCGCCTAGCGAAGGGCAGCCGCACTAGTTTATAAACCCAGCCGTGGCTGCTCCTTCGAGCTCCTCTCAAATGCAGGCCTTCTGGGCCTACCTGTGCTGTGCTGCCCCGTGGGCCTACCGGGCCTTTGCGGGCCTGCATCCTGGCCCAACAACGGGTTGGGTTTCTAGTCGTATGCAGACCGCTCTAGCCTAGTAGGCGGGCTTTTTTTTGCTTTATTTATTTTTGAGTTTTTTTTGTGTATTTAGAGTTTCTTTGTGAATATTTTTGCTTTAGGTACAAAAAATTACAAATTTTCTGTTAGTGCCCGTAGTTTTCAAATTTGAATAGTTTAAATTTTGAATTATTTGAAATTAGTGTGAATCACTAGTTTGTGAATAACTTAACTTTAAAAATCAGTAAAGGCATGAAAGAATTTGTTTGCACATAAAATTTCTTCGCGTTTCAAATGCCAAAACACATAATTAACTACCCTAACTATTACAGAGATTCCCTTCTGGGTGTGAAACACAGAAGAAAGTGATGATAGCTAGTGAAGCCGATCACATCCCAGATCTTTGGGTGTGAAACTTTTTCTTCGCGTGTGTCCCTTTGCACCGTAACCATGGAAAATCTTCATCATTTAACGGGATGCTCGGGTCAATATTCACTGTGAATGGAGCAATTTCATCAAACTTTTCATAATCTTCTGACTTGTCTGTCTTGTCATCCACTCCCACAATGTTTCTCTTCCCAGAAAGAACTATGTGCCGCTTTGGCTCATCGTACGATGCATTCGCTTCCTTATCTTTTCTTTTTCTTGGCTTGGTAGACATGTCCTTCACATAGAAAACCTGTGTCACATCATTGGCTAGGACGAATGGTTCGTCTGCATACGCAATATTTTTGAGATCCACTGTTGTCATTCCGTACTGCGGGTCTTCCGTTACCCCGCCTCGTGTCATATTGACCCATTTGCACCGAAACAAAGGGACCTTCAAACCATGTCGATAGTCAAGTTCCCATATGTCCTGTATATAACCATAATATGTTTCCTTTCCCGTCTTGGTTTCTACATTAAAGCGGACACCACTGTTTTGGTTGGTGCTCTTCTTATCTTGGGCGATCGTGTAAAATGTATTACCATTTATCTGGTACCCTTTGAAAGTCATTATATTCGAAGATGGTAACTGGGATAGCAAGTACAGGTCATCTTCAATAGAGGTGTCATGCATGGTACGTGCTTGCAACCAGCTGGCGAAACTCCTGGTTTGTTCACATGTAATCCAGTCATCAGACCGCTCCGGGTGTTTGGAGCGTAGCAAATTCTTGTGTTCATCCATATACGGAGCCACCAAGGCGGAATTCTGTAGAACTGTGTAGTGTGCTTCAGTGAGAGAATGTCCGTCCATACATATTATTTGTTCCCCTCCTAGCGTGCCTTTTCCATCCAGTCTGCCCTTATGCCGCGATTCAGGAACACCAATCGGCTTAAAGTCAGGAATAAAGTCAATACAAAACTCAATGACCTCCTCATTTTGACGGCCCTTGGAGAGGCTTCCTTCTGGCCTAGCACGGTTATGAACATATTTCTTTAAGACTCCCATGAACCTCTCAAAGGGGAACATATTGTGTAGAAATACAGGACCCAAAACGTTAATCTCCTCGCATAGGTGAACTAGGATGTGCGTCATGATGTTGAAGAAGGATGGTGGGAACACCAACTCGAAACTGACAAGACATTGCACCAAATCATTCTGTAACCTTGGTATGATTTCTGGATTGATTACCTTCTGAGAAATTGCATTGAGAAATGCACATAGCTTCACAATGGCTAATCGAACATTTTCCGGTAGAAGCCCCCTCAATGCAACCGGAAGCAGTTGCGTCATAATCACGTGGCAGTCATGAGACTTTAGGTTCTAGAACTTTTTCTCTGCCATGTTTATTATTCCCTTTGTATTCGACGAGAAGCTAGACGGTACCTTAATGCTGAGCAGGCATTCAAAGAAGATTTCCTTCTCTTCTTTGGTAAGAGTGTAGCTTGCATGACCCTGATGTATGCCGTCTTTTCCGTGCATACGTTGCTGGTCCTCCCGTGCCTCAGGTGTATCTTTTGTTTTCCCATACACGCCCAAGAAGCCAAGCAGGGTCACACAAAGATTCTTCGTCACGTGCATCACATCGATTGCGGAGTGGACCTCTAGGTGTTTCCAATAGGGCAGGTCCCAAAATATAGATTTCTTCTTCCACATGGGTGCGCGTCCGTCAGCGTCATTCGGAACAGGTTGTCCACCAGGACCCTTTCCAAAGACCACCTTCAAATCCTTGACCATATCATGTACATCAGCACCAGTACGGTGGCCAGGCTTCGTCCGGTGATCCGCCTCACCTTTGAAATGCTTGCCTTTTTTTCTTACGGGATGCCTGCTCGGAAGAAATCGACGATGTCCCAGGTACACATTCTTCTTACAATTAGCCAAATATATACTGTCGGTATCGTCCAAACAGTGCGTGCATGCGCGGTATCCCTTGTTTGTCTGTCCTGAAAGGTTACTGAGAGCAGGCCAATCATTGATGGTCACGAACAGCAACGCCTTTAGGTCAAATTCGTCCCCCATGTGCTCATCCCACGCACGTACACCTGTTCCATTCCACAGTTGTAAGAGTTCTTCAACTAATGGCCTTAGGTACACATCAATGTTGTTGCCGGGTTGCTTAGGGCCTTGGATGAGCACTGGCATCATAATGAACTTCCGCTTCATGCACAACCAAGGAGGAAGGTTATACAAACATAGAGTCACAGGCCAGGTGCTATGGTTGCTGCTCTGCTCCCCAAAAGGATTAATGCCATCTGCACTTAGACCAAACCATACGCTCCTTGCATCATCTGCAAACTCCTTCTCGTACTTTCTTTTGATTTTTCTCCACTACGACCCGTCAGCGGGTACTCTCAACTTTCTATCTTTCTTACGGTCTTCTCTGTGCCATCGCATCGCCTTGGCATGCTCTTTGTTTTGGAACAAACGTTTCAACCGTGGTATTATAGGAGCATACCACATCACCTTGGCAGGAATCTTCTTCCTGGGGCGCCGGCCCTCGACATCACCAGGGTCATCGCGGCTGATCTTATAGTGCAATGCACCACATACCGGGCAAGCGTTCAAATCCTCGTACTCACCGCGGTAGAGGATGCAATCATTAGGGCATGCATGTATCTTCTGCACCTCTAACCCTAGAGGGCAGACAGCGTTCTTTGCTTCGTACGTACTCTCGGGCAATTCGTTGTCCTTTGGAAGCATATCCTTTATCATTACCAGCAACTTTCCAAATCCCTTGTCAGATACACCATTCTCTGCCTTCCATTGCAGCAATTCCAGTGTGGTGCCCAGCTTTTTCTTGTCACCTACGCAATTCGGGTACAACAATTTTTTGTGATCCTCTAACATGCGCTGCAACTTCTTCTTCTCCAAATCACTTGCGCAGTTTCTCTTTGCATCGGCAATGGCCCGACCTAGATCATCAATGGGCTCATCTGATGCCTCTTCTTCAGCTTCTTCCCGCGTTGCCGGCTCAGCTTCTTCCCGCATTACCGGCTCAGCTTCTTCCCCCATTATTGTATCATCGTATTCAGGGAACCCATGGCCAGGATAGCTGTCGTCGTCCTCTTCTTCTTCATTGTCTTCCATCATAACCCCTCTTTCTCCGTGCTTGGTCCAAACATTATAATGGGGCATGAAACCGGACTTAAACAGGTGGACGTGAATGGTTCTTGACGTAGAGTAATTGTGACCATTCTTACAGCGAGCACATGGACAAGGCATAAAACCATCCGCCCGCTTGTTTGCCTCAGCCGCAAGCAGAAAAGTATGCACGCCCTCAACGAACTGGGGAGAGCATCGGTCATCGTACATCCATTGCCGGCTCATCTTCATTACACAACACCGAATAGACCAAATTAATACAAGTTCATACATAAAGTTCATACAACACTTAAATGCAACAAACAAATAACTCTCTAGCTAAAGCATTTAAATGCAACAACAAATACGATCAAGATCGCAACTAAGGTAACAATGGATCCAACAGCATAATGATACCAAGCCTCACTATCGATGGCATATTTTCTAATCTTTCTAATCTTCAAGCGCATTTTCTCCATCTTGATCTTGTGATCATCGACGACATCGGCAACATGCAACTCCAATTCCATCTTCTCCCCCTCAATTCTTTTCAACTTTTCTTTCAAGTACTCGTTTTCTCTTTCAACTAAATTTAACCTCTCGGCAATAGGGTCGGTTGGAATTTCCGGTTCACATACCTCCTAGAAAAAAAATTCTATGTCAACTTGATAGGCATAATTTGTCATAAACACGAAATGCAACTAGTTTTAAAAGAGAATATACATACCACATCCCAATCATAACAAGGACTAGGGCCGACGGGGATGGATATCAAAACCATGGCACTATATGTATAACAAACAACGTACGGGTAAGATAATTATACGAGTAACTATATATCCAAATCACACAAACATCAATTTTTATATAAAATTTCATGAACAAGAGGCTCACCACAAGGTGGTGCCGGCGACGGGACGGTGCGGGCGATCGACGGTGGCTACGATGGAGATTTAGAAGGCACTAAGTAAACCACACCTACATATGCAAACTAAGTGTTATTTTTGACCTCAGATTGCATATAAATCAAATACTAGCATATATATATATATATATCCTCCCAAATTACTAAACTCACAATTAATCACTATATAAAGCATTGCAAGAGCTAATCTAGCAATGAGAGATGAAAGGACAAAGTTGCTAACCTTTGTGATCATTTGAATGGATGGGGGCCTTCAAATCTTGACAAATTTTGGGCAAAATGTGTGATGAGCTCGAGAGGAAGAGGGGAAGAACAGAGAGGAGAGGGGAAAGGGGAAGAACAGAGTGAGCTCGGGTGGACGAAGGGTTTATGTAGGACGACCTTTAGTACCGGTTTGTGCCAAGAACCGGTACTAAAGGGGCTGGAGGGGCCCATTCTGACAACATCCTGCCACCACTCTCATTAGTACCGGTACTAATGAAAGCGGCCCGGCTAGCCGTTGGAACCGGCACTAATGTATACATTAGTGCCGGCTCAAATACAAACCGACACTAATGTGCTTCACGTTTGACCCTTTTTCTACTAGTGGGTTTTGGTGATTGGTTGTGTTTTTTAAGATCTTCTGCTGACCGGAGTTTCATAACTCAAATATAACGACCGTCAGCTAACTGACCATACTCTCCACAAAAAAAAAAGCTAACCGACCATATGTTGCAACGTGGACATACATTTTATAGTGTTCATATCAATTATGTCTCGCATATAGCTTTCACCCAGTATTTTTGCCTCGCCAGTTCAATCATACCACCTATGTTAATGGCTCATCCGGTCACAATACCTCTTCCACTGCTAGTCACACACACTTTGGATATTAAACACATAATTGTGCGGTCGTATATGTGTGAAGATCCGAAGAAGAAAAAACCATATGTGAGTAGTCGTTGATATCCATATAGCCTTCTGCTCTACCCAGACACCCTGTGTTGAACGTGATGTTTTTCGGACATTCTTCAAATGATTGTAAATTTACAAGCTCGGCCTTCCTAACTAGACATACAGTTGTCATAGCAACTGGAACTGGTCTATCAAATCTTTGTCTTCATCAAGCAACTGGTTCTATCACTTCACTCCTTTAATTACAGTTTAGCTTCACGAAGTCTTTGCTTGTTTGTTCTGTTTGAAGACATTGTGTGAAGACATTCACTCTGATTGCATATTTGTCTTCACACTATCTTCCAATTCTTATCTGTTTTACCTAGCCGCTACTTGTCTTTGTCCATCACCTGTATTGTATTTTGACACTCTTGCATGGCTAGTGTAGTTTATCTTCCGATGTATTCTTCTTAGTTACTGTTTTAACTGCTTGTCTTGAAGACTTTCATAAAAATCGCCTATTCACCCCCTCTAGTCGATAATTAGCACTTTCAGATTGCGACTGGCACCATAAAAAAATTAGAAGAGTTCAGAAGGTTTGGAGAGGATTCCATACTAGGTCTCAAGCATCGACGGAGTTGGGACACGTGGAATATAGGATGTACTTGGGAGTGCGGCAGCCGTTCTAGTTTGTAAGCCACATCTTTGACTTTGGCGATGACTGGGAATGGCCCGAAGTACTTGAAAGAGAGCTCGTGGTTCACTCGTTCGGCGACGGATGTTTGCACGTAAAGCTGTAGGTTGAGGAAGACAGCATCGCCAACTTCAAATGTGCGGGAGGGGGGGTGCTTCCTGTCCACTTGCTGCTTCATGTAGCCTGGCGCAATTGAGATGTTGTTGTAATAGTTCTTGGATCACCGCAAGTTCATCCAACCAAGAGTGGAGCGCCGACACTGAGCAGGAGCTTGTGGACGTGATGCCCAGTGTCTTGGGTCATGTCCAAACATGGCCTTGAAAGGAGACATCCCAATGCTTGAGTGATCGGTTGAATTGTACGAGAATTGGGCTAGCGGCACCTAGAAGCTCCATCAACACAGACATGTGTGAGTAAAACACCCTAGGTAGGTTTCGACGCATTGATTGACTCGTTCCGTGGCCATCTATATGGGGGTGATTGGTCGTGCTCATATGAAGCTTGGCACCGACATACTTAAACAATTCTTGCCAAAACTGACTGGTGAAGACTGGGTCACAATCAGAGATGATGGACCCTGGGAAGCCGTGGATTCTGTAGACAATGTTCATATACAGCAGAGCAACCTTGGATGCAATATAGGGGGGTGTGCAAGGAGAAGGAAGTGAGAAAATTTAGTGCTCTTGTTCACCATGACCCAGAGACAATTGAACTTGCCTGATTGCGGGAGCCCCTCGATAAAGTCCATCGTGATCATGTCCCAGGCTAGGTCGGAATCTTTATCGGGCTTGGCTTGTTGACATATCGAACAACGACGCATGCACTGAAGACTATGTGTTTTCATGTTGGGCCAGGCAAACACTAGTAGAAAAGGGGGCAAAGGTTCAGGCCGGGTAAGCCCATTAGTCCCGGTTCAGTCCAGAACCGGGACTAATGGGTGCATTGGACCCAGTTCGTGAGCCCAGGGGCCGCCCGGGCTACGTGGGTCATTGGTCCCGGTTCGTCTGGACCTATTGGTCCCGGTTGGTGGGACGAACCGGGACCAATGGGCCTCGTGTCACATCCCTAGTCTGGTATGACCTAGGCTAGTTAGCTGTTTGTGCATCATATTTAAATTTCATTTAAATTTGAAATGAGGATTGGTGGAACCCTCAGAATCTTTTTGAAAATGACCCAAATAAAAATTTCTCCAAAAGGGTCCAAGAAAATGCTCATGATGCCCTCTAAAAATATTGGACAGAAATAAAAATCAAAACAATATTTTTAGGAGCTCATGGACATTTATTTTGGCCATTTGGATTAATTCGATAAATATTTGCATTGGAAATATATTTCTATATATATGAAATATGGTCCAAAAATTATGCCATTTATAAAAGAGCTCTGGAATAATATATCCAGCTCCTGCAAAAAAACTGGCATAATAAAATAAAATGGTTTAGTATTTTTATTAAACCAAACAAATGTCAGAAAATTAGAAAAGAAAACAGAAAAGGGGAGAGAGGCTTACCTGGGGCTTCCCCTGTGCAGCCCAGCCGCAGCAGGCCGGCCCAGCCAGCAGGCGGCCCAGCCCACCTGGCCCCCCCTCCTCTGTCGTCTTCCTTCCCGACAGGGGAACGGCGCGTGCCGACGTGCGCGCACCGCCGCGCCTCCACCTCCTGCTTCCCTGGCCACCTCCTGCTTCTTCCTCGTCGCCTGGAACGCCCGGACGACGCCACGCAGCCCCGACCGCCCTCTCACTCTCTCCCTCCTTCTCCCTCCCCTGCATCTCTCCCTCTCCCCGCACCCGAAGCGCTACCGTCGCTGCCGCACGCCGTGGCCATAGCCACCGCCTCCCCCTCGCCTCCCCGTCGTGCCCAGGAGCTCCGCCTCGTCGCCAGCTACCTCCTCGCCGAGCCACGCAAGCCGGAGTGCCCCGTGGAGCCGTCGCCGTCGCCAAGTTCGCCTCCGGCCGCCGTGGACCCTCGCCGGCGATTCGGGAGCTACCGGGCATCCCCGACCTCGCCCTCGCGCTCGCTGGTTCCGCGGTGAGCCCCCGCACCGAACCCCCTCCTCCCGGTGTCCGTTTGCCCCGTCTAGGCCTTAGCTCCGCCATGGCCGAAGCTCGCCTCCGCTCGAGCTTGTCGCCGGCGTTGCTCCGGCGACCTTTTGGCCACGCCAGTGCACCTAGCACTCTCGCCGCACCTCGTAGTGCCCCGCTAGCGCTTTAGTTCGCGTGTTTGCACGCTGCAGCCGCGCCCTCGAACACAGCCGAACTCCGGCCGCCGCCCCGAGCTTCGCTCCGGCGAGCTCCGGCGCCCCCGCAGCCCCCCATCAGCTCCCCTGATTGCGGATGACGACGGGCTACGCCCCGGTGGTCTTCGCGCGACCAAACGCCGCCTGCAGCGCAAGTCCGGCGAGTCGCCGCCGCGCTAATGGTCGCCGCCGGCCAGAACTCCGGCGGGCTGACGTGGTTTTGCCAATTAGGCACTAATCCCCACCTACTGACGCTGACCAGTGGGCCCAGGGATTAGTCAAAGCTAATCAGCCCTGGGTTTGACTCGGGGTTAACCCCAGTGTCACTGACGTGTGGGTCCCACACGTCAGATTTGACCTGGACAGCCGCGTTGACCCGCTGATGTAGTGATGACGTCATGCTGACGCAATTATATATTTTCTGGAATTAAAAATAATTCAGAAAATTCAGAAATTGTTTTAAACTTCAAAAATTCATAGAAATTCAACCGTAGCTCAGATTAAAATAATTTATATATGAAAAATTATCAGAAAAATGCAACCTTTCCATCTGTACTAGTTTCATGCATGAAAAACCAACTTATACATGCTGAATATGGGAAAACACATTAGGGCATATATAAGAGACTTAATTTAGAAATGCATTTGAACCTTTGGTTCAAATGGACTTCAAACCAAATGTTTACTAGTTGCATTAGCTCAAACAGCATCACATCTACATGCCATGCTCATGCATCATATTGTTGCATATGATTGTGTATTGATTGCCGGCACCGTTCCTTCTCGATAGGTCCTGCTCCGGAGACGTTCCAGAGTACCTGTCTGTGAAGCAGTGCCTCCCTTGTTGATTTACCAGGCAAGCAAACCCCCTTGTTCATTTCTATAAAACCCTACTCTCTCGCTCCTGCTCTCAGTTATTGCATTAGGACAACAATGATTCATATGCTACTTTGTGCTGCGGTAGTTGAACCCATTCCTCTGCATGACCTGTCATTGCCACAGTAAATAGTTGAAACCCACTAGCATGTGTAGGAGTTGATTGAAGCCACTAATGTGTTCCTACCATGCTATGCCTGCTATTGCTTAGAGTTGTGTCAGGTCTGATTCATTGGGAATGAATTGGAGTGTTACGATATGTTCTAATGCTGAGAATGAAGTGTGTGTGAACACGATTTGGTAAAGGTAGCGGTGAGAGGCCATGTAGGAGTACATGGTGGGTTGTCTCACTGGAACCGTCCTTAAGCACTGAGTTCTATGTATGTTGTCCAATGACTCGATACTACCACACATTGGGCTCCGGGCGCTCCAAGCCCTCTCGACTTATTAACCGACTTGATCTCTGTCCAGGAGTCGCAACTAGTTTCTGGTGTTTGTAGGTAGTGCTATTTTTCTACCAGGTGGCACCCGGCAGGGTGGGCTTGGGACAGACTAGGCACACGTGGCCTGGTGTACCGAGTGGCACCCGGATGGTGGGCTCGGGAACCCTGTACACATCGTTTGGGGCCGTAAGCGACACCCCGGCCGGATCTCCTTGCGGATGGAACCCGAATAGGCGATAAACCTGGATTAGAGTCTTGTGTGGTTAGTCAGGTCGTGGCCGACACCCTCGCCAGGCTTCCGCTTGAAGGTTGCCGAGATACATGACGTGTACATGGCGGTAAGTGGCGAGAGCGTGTGTGAAGAAGTACACCCCTGCAGGGTTAACATGATCTATTCGAATAGCCGGGTCCGCGGTTATGGACTTCTTGGATGCTTACATGGTACATAGAAAACTTGAAGTGGATACTATAAAATGCTCAAGACAAGTGTGAGTGCTATGGATGGCCTTCTCGTAGGGAGACGGGGATGAATCCATAGTAGTGTATTGTATGGTGATTAGTGGACTCGTGTTCGTTGTTTCACCTCAAGAGTTTCTGGTAGTCGTAGAACAGGATAGCCACAGAGTCAAGCTGGCTTGCTGCAACTAAACCCCACGTTACCCTCTTGACACAAGTGCATGTATGATAGGATCTGATGTAAGTCTTGCTGAGTACCTTTGTACTCATGTTGCTTTATTTATGTTTTTGCAGCGGAGACTTCGGTCTTACTAGTGTTCTCGTGGACTTCGACTAGTAGCTAGTACCTCAGCTACGATCTTGATCGGATGTTGTAGATAGTCAGGCTCTTCAGCCCTTTTTCATTTATAGATGTCTGTACCCAGACATGTAATGCTTCCGCTTGTTGCTTGTATGCTCTGTATGATGGGTCTTGTGACCCCTGTTTGCAATATATGCTATGATGGCTCTTCTGAGCCTTTATCTATATAAGTTGTTGAGTTATGCTGTGATGCCATGTTGTACAGCACATACTTGCATGTTATGCGTACGTGTAATGTGTATTGCTATGTGTGGGATCTGACTATCTAGTTGTTTATTCTTAGTAGCCTCTCTTACCGGGAAATGTCTCCTAGTGCTTCCACTGAGCCCTGGTAGCTTGCTACTGCTCCGGAACACTTAGGCTGGCCGGCATGTGTCCTTCTTCGATCATGTGTCTGTCCCTTCGGGGAAATGTCACGCGATGAATACCGGAGTCCTGCTAGCCCGCTACAGCCCGGTTCACCGGAGTCCTGTTAGCCCAGTGCTACAGCCTGGATTCACTCGCTGATGACCGACACGTTCGATGCTGGGTCATGAATGCCTGTCCCTGTAAGTTAGTGCCACTTTGAATTTACGACTAGCCATGTCAGCCCGGGCTCTTTATCATATGGATGCTAGCGACACCATCATATACGTGTGCCAAAATGCGCAAACGGTCCCGGGCAAAGGTAAGGCGACACCCGTGGGGATACCGTGCGTGAGGCCGCAAAGCGATATGAGGTGTTACATGCTAGATCGATGTGGCATCGAGTCGGGGTCCTGACACCTCGCTCCTGGCCCACCACCACCGGTCCCGGTTGGTGGCATGAACCGGGACCAATAGGTCCCCTTTAGTCCCGGTTCATGCCACCAACCGGGACTAAATGGTTGGTCCTCGTTGCGATTCACAGTTTAGTCCCACCTCGCCAACCGAAGGGCGCCCACACTGGTTTATAAGCCCGTCCCTCTCTGCCTTGTTGAGCCCCTCTCAAAATAAAAATAGATGCCCCTATACAGGAAATTTGATCTAAATTCATAATGAATTTCTCTGAAATTCATAGAAATTGATTATAAATTTAGGTTGAATTTTCTCTATAGGCGCATCTATGTTCATTTTTTTTAGTAAAGTTAATCACAAACTCGAGATTCACACAAATTTCAAAGAATTCAAATTTTAACTATTCTAATTTGAAAACTAATGGCACTAACAGAAAGTTTATAATTTTTGGTATCTCTGTGGAGAAAGATTGTAGATAGTAAATATAATACACAAAGTGTTTTCAAATTTGAAAACTAATGGCATTAACAAAAAGTTTATAATTTGAGATCTGTTAGAGATAGGTATAAAAGATAAGTAAACTTGTAAAATAAGGTAAAGATAAATAAATTGCAGCAAGGTATTTTTGAGTTTTTGATTTTATAGATCCTAAAATAATATGATAGAAAATAGACCCCGGGGCCATAGGTTTTACTAGAGGCTTCTCTCTTGAAAGAAACATACGGTGGGTGAACAAATTATTGTTGAGCAATTGGTAGAAAAGCGTAGAGCTATAACGATATCCAAGGCAATGATCATGGATATAGGCTCAACAATAATTTAACTGACTCCATGTAACCCTATATCCCCCCCCCATGTCTATATAAACCGGAGGTGTTAGTCCGAAAAGGAGATACTCATTACCATAGTCATACAGGCTAGACTTCTAGGGTTTAGCCATTACAATCTCGTGGTAGATCAACTCTTGTAATACTCATATTCATCAAGATCAATCAAGTAGGAAGTAGGGTATTACCTCCATAAAGAGGGCTCGAACCTGGGTAAACATCGTGTCCCTCGTCTCCTGTTACCATCGATCCTAGACGCACAGTTCGGGGCCCCCTACTCGAGAGCCGCCGGTTTTGACACCGAATGTGGTGCTTTCATTGAGAGATCCACTGTGCCGTCGACGAAAGGCTCGATGGCTCGCCTTGTCCTTAAAGACAACATCACCTCCGGGGGAGCTCTGGCCCCAGGCCAAACTCTCCGGTTGGGCGGCTTTACTATGATCGCTCGTTCGGCCGTTGAGCCGACGATGACCTCTCGGGCCATCGAAAACCCCCTTCGCATCAACTCCGAGCACTCCAAGCAGATAGATCCGGCAGAGTTTTCGTCTTTGAACTAACTCCTAGATCGCATCGCCGCTTTGGGCCAGATTCCTCCTTATCAAGGACAAGATAAAAGATTGCCATGACGAGGACGCAATATCAGCGTTCTGCAACAATTGCGCGGACAAGATAACAGATTGCCACTAACAGAAAGTTTATAATTTTTGGTATCTCTGTGGATAAAGATTGTAGATAGTAAATATAATACACAAAGTGTTTTCAAACTTGAAAACTAATGGCATTAACAAAAAGTTTATAATTTTCTAAAACTAAAAGCATAAAGAATTACAAAATAAAGCAAAAAACAAAAGAAATAAATAATGCAGAAAACAAAACAAAAAATCTAGAAAAAAATACTTATATTAACAATAAGTATTTTGTTATAAGTAGAAACAAAATAAAATAAATAAAGCAACAAAGAAAACAAAAAAAGTGTTTTCAAATTTGAAAAGTAATGGCATTAACAAAAAGTTTATAATTTTTCTAAAACTAAAATCATAAAGAATTAAAAAATAAAGTAAAAAACAAAAGAAAATAAATAATGCAAAAAACAAAACAAAAAATCTGGAAAAAATACTTATAGTAACAATAAGTATTTTGTTACAAGTAGAAACAAAATAAAATAAATAAAGCAACAAAGAAAACAAAAAAAGTGTTTTCAAATTTGAAAAGTAATGGCATTAATAAAAAGTTTATAATTTTTCTAAAACTAAAAGCATAAAGAATTAAAAAATAAAGCAAAAAACAAAAGAAAATAAATAATGCAGAAAACAAAACAAAAAACTGGAAAAAATAGCAACAATAAGTATTTTGTTGTAAGTAGAAACAAAATAAAATAAATAAAACAACAAAAAAAGGTGCCACCTACTTGGCCCCCACGGCCTGAATACGACTAGAAACCGTACCATGGGCCAGGATTCAGGCCCGCAGGAGGCCCAGTAGGCCCACAGGCACATTGCACAGGGTTAGGCCCGAAAGCCTGCATTTTAGAGGAGCTCGAGAGGGAAGGCGCAACAGCGCTTATAAACCACTCTCGAGCTCCCTCAACTAGCGAGGTGGGACAAAAGATTTGGCGCGGGGCAGCACAAGGCCTTTGGTCCCGGTTGGTACCACCAACCGGGACTAAAGGGTGCTTTGGTCCCGGTTCGTGGCACCAACCGGGACCAATTCCCCCCTTTAGTCCCGGCTGGTGGCACCAACCGGGACCAAAGGCCGCCACTTCCCGCCCTTTGGGCTGCCGAAAAGTGGCCTTTGGTCCCGGTTGGTGGCACCAACCGGGACTAAGGGTGGCATTGGTCCCGGTTGTTGCCATGAACCGGAACCAATGCCTCGTCTATATAACGAGGACTTGTGAATTTTTGTGTTCTATTCCTCATTCTCTCGCCGCGACGCCGCCAGGCTGCCCGTCGTCTGCCTCGCCGTCGCCGTCGTCGCCCTGCCTCCGACGCGCCGCCCCGCCCCGACACCGTCCCGCCCCGCCCCGC
>NC_041386.1:598177253-598180407 GCF_002162155.2 Triticum dicoccoides | reverse complement strand
GTCGCCGTCGCGCGCGCACCCTGTGAGTGCCACCCCGATCCCCTCCTCCTCCTCCCTGTAATGGCAGCCGCCGCTGCCGCCGCACTAGTTGTATTAATTTGGATGTGTAGTTAATTAATTTAGTTGTATTAATTTAGATGTGTAGTTTAGATTTTTTTTTTGGTAATATTATTGTTGAATATGCAAATGTTTGTATGTTCATATGCAAAGAATATGTCAATTTTTCATAGATTTTTTATGTTTTTTTCTGTTGTAATTTTGTTCATAGATTTTTTATGATTTTTTACTGTTGTAATTTTGTTCATAGATTTTTTATGATTTTTTTCTGTTGTTATTTTGTTCATAGATTTTTTATGATTTTTTTCTGTTGTAATTTTGTTCATAAAATTTTTATGATTTTTTTGTTCATAGAATTTTCTTTGTCAATTTATGTATATGTTCATATTGTGTAGGAATCTGAAAATTATGTATGATCAAATTCATTTATGTATATGTTCATATTTAGAAGAAAAAGAAGGAGAGAAAACAGAAAAATAAGAAGAGGAAGAAGGAGGAGAAGAAGAAGAAGAAGAAGAAGAAGAAGAAGAAGAAGAAGAAGAGAGGAAGAAGAGGAGAAATAAATAAGAAGATGAAAAAGAAGAAGAAAAAAGAGGAGAAGAAGAAGAAGGAATTCCTTCTTCTTCTCCTCTATTCCTTCTTCTTCTCCTTTTTTTCCTTTTTTTTCTTCGATCTCCTCCTCTATTCCTTTCTTCTTCTCCTCTTTTTTTTCTTCTTCTTCCTCTTCTTATTTTTGTTATCGGGTATGTCGTTGTCGATATACCCCCTCCCCGATAACTTTTAGTAAGTACTACTTAGAAAGTGTTTAATGGAATTAGTTAGAACTAGGTAAACTTGTTTATTTTTAGTAAGTACTACTTTATTCTATTTATAGTAAGTGCTTAGTAGTTGAACAAGTTGATTTAATAAAACTGGTTTATTTTACTATAGAAGTAGTTTATTTTTAGCAAGAAAATTAATAGAACTAGTTTATTTTTTTAGTTAAAGCAATTATTCCCGCATCGACGTGGACGATGCCTATCCCGCATCCTCGTCGTCGAGTCGGCGGAGGACGGCACCTACTTGACCAGATGGGCCATGTCCGGGACTGGGCTCCGCCGGGTTGGTACTGGGAGGCGCTACCTTCCGGGGGCGTAGCTTGGTGAGGGGTCAGCCCGTCGATGACCCGATCCTTGTTTGATGGCGGTTGCGTGGGCCAGTGACGGTGCCGAGGCTTCCGGACACCGCGGAGGTGGTACGTCACTGTGTCAGCGACGAGGACCAGCATGTCCGTCACTACATGGTTGCGTTGGAGGGCAGGTTCGAGAATACCTGGCAGGTTCTTCAGGGATCTCACTGGAGCTATGATCCTGTGATGGTTCCTTCCCTTTTGGTGTCCACCGCCCGCGCCGATACCCGTCGGGCGCTACGGTTCTAGCTGTACTGGCGATATGTATGATAGTATTCGACGTGTATTAGTGATAATATTCGACGATGTACGGACACATGGAGATGATGTAGTTTTTCTTATAATTGAATGCATCCTAATTTGAATACTACTTTATTTTGCGATTTGATTTTTCTTATTGAATGCTCAAATTGGAGAGCAATATGCAAGGCATATGCATATGATTAGTTGAATAATAATGATCTAATTTAGTTTTTATAGTACATATATATATATATATTTAATTGTACATGTTTAATCTTTGAATTATGAACGTAGGAAATGTCATCATCGGACGACAGAAGTCTCCCGGGGGAGTGCGACTGGTGCCACGACGATCGAGGTCTGTGCGACAGGCCTCACCTAGACGATGATCGGCGCTTCAGCATTAAGCTCGAGGAGACCTTCGAAGTTGAAACGGTACGCAACGACGACAAGTGTTTTTTTCATAATTAAGCATGACTTCAACTATTTCAACGTGTAATTTTCATCTTTTACAATTCGAGTATAGTTTATCCCATGCCATGCAAGACACTATGTATTGGAGAGGATGGATTTTGAAGACCATGAAAATTTTGAAACGAAGAAAATTCATCTAAGGACCCATCATGATATGGATTTTGAAGTAAAGTTGTATAATGCTGAGAGCGTAAACCATTTTGGTTGCAAAAATTGGGAAGCATTTTGCAAATTGTATGGTTTTGATGAGGGTATGCTTGTCACCATGGATCTTGGTGATCCTGAAATCGAGCAAGACAATATGGACATTTGGGTCCTTGTTGATACGCCTCCAGTTCTACCGCTATGTGAGTTTCTCAAACATAGTTAATTATTAACTAATTTATATTGTTCATTTTAAAATAGTTGACAGCTTATTTCCATTGACAGCTTGTTTTGAAGTATCAAAGAATGTGCAGAAGATGGTAGATAGAACTTACTACACCGATGGCTCTGAGTTAACTTACAAGGAGTAAAATCATCTGGTTGGATTTTGTAATGATCTTGAGAATTACAATATCTACAATCGAACTCCTCAACATTATGGTCAATACGTGCCACTAGTGCACGTGTTGAACTACGGTAACTACTATGGAGATACCCTGGTAAGATTTTTTACTATTACGACATACGTGCATCTTTTGCATACTTCTATATAAAACTAGTACTTAATTGCTAACTATGAAGTTATTACTATGTTTTTCAACAGATAATCCCAGACGATTGTGTGCCTCATCTGATGTATGAGCATGGTCGCCTTGATGTTTTGAACATATATCCAGGTCATCCTACGAATCTCAACTGTCCATACCGGATTTCTAAAAAAGTGGAGACATGCAAATCAGAGAATGAAAAAAATGTATGGACACTCGTAAAGAGGTTCTTGGACGCAAAAGGAAGCGCGGCGCAAGAATTGGAGACAGGATGATCTCCATTCTCCATAATGGAGAGTCAGGGTCTATACTGTTTTATGCTATTTTATCTTAAAGAGGGTATTTAGGTTCTACCTAATACTGATAATCATGTGCTAAGAACAATTAAGTAGGGTTGGGTTCGATGACTATGAGGATGATGATCGTATGACTTGTTATTAATAACAAGTAGAAGTTCTATCATGATGATTAGTAAAACTTATTATTATGATGATGCATGATGTGAGCATGAAGAGTTATT
>NC_041386.1:598161159-598176983 GCF_002162155.2 Triticum dicoccoides | reverse complement strand
TTAGGATTAATTAGTATTACTTTCGACATGCACCACATATGTTGCCTTCACTTCAATCTAAGTCATGTTTAGGCATAGCATAGCGTTGGTATAAACCAAGCACGGAGATATAAGAGAGGACACTTCTCTCTATTAGCTAGCTAATAACAAACTAAATTAACCCCCAAAACCCCTAAACAAGCCCTTTCAAAAAAAAACTCCAGCCACAAAAATGCTGACGCGTGGATGCCTATTGGTCCCGGTTGGTTCCACCAACCGGGACCAAAGGCCCTCCTGCCTGGGCTCGGTGCACCAGCCACGTGGAGGCCCATCTGTCCCGGTTCTGGTTAGAACCGGGACTAAAGGGTCAGGGCATTAGTAACGACCCTTTAGTCCCGGTTCAGGAACTGGAACAAAAAGCTCTTATAAACCGGGACAATAGGCCCGTTTTCTACTAGTGAAAGAGGAGGTGAACATTTTTTAAAGTTGCCGGAAAGCCTAAGTGTCCTCCCAAGGGGATGTCATGGAAGGTTGAGATGATGCTTTGCTGCATAGATGTTGACCCACCCAGCCATATGCGACCACAGAAACGTAAAATGCCTTGATGCAGCGTGAAACGGCCCTTGGGATCCGGTCTGATCGACAACTGTTCTAGCAGCTTCGACGCTTGAGGGTTACAGTTGTAGCTGGCTGCAACATCCTCCATCCATGACTGGCAAGAACTAACTGCAAAGAGAGTTTCCTCAAGAGCGGCACGGGGCAAGGCATCAACTACAGTGTTCTCAGACCCTTCTTTTGTAACAGATGATGTACTGCAATCCCAACAATTATGTGAACGCCCGCTGCTGCAACGAGGTGGTCAACGTTGCTCTTCAAGATGTGTGAGACTCTTCTGATATGTGAGCATGATGAACTCCCTGTGCTGCAAGTAGGTCTCCACTGGTCGATAACCATCGACAATTGCCAAGTATTCTTTTTCATATGTGGACAATCCTTGATACCTGACGATTAAGCTTTTGCTCATTAATGATATAGGATGTCCATTCTGTTGGAGCACTGCACCAATGCCCCTATCGCATGCGTTTGTTTCAATCGAGAAGGTCTTTGAGAATTCGGTAGAGCAAGGCGTCAAGTGGAAATGAGCTGTTGTTTCAAGAGCTAGAAAGCTCAAGCTTGTTCTGTGTTGTTTTTTCCAAATGAACGGCACCCCCTTCTTTAACAGGTTGAACACGGGCTGGCAATCACTCCAAACCCACGAACAAATCTGTGGTAGTATCCCGCCAGACCAAGGAATCGACGTACCTCCTTGGCGCCAGTGGGTGTAGTCCACTCCTATACCGCGCGGATTTTGCTGGGGTCGGTCGCTACACCTTGGTCACGTCACTGATGACGTGCCCAAGGTAACAGAGTTGTTTCTATCCAAACTCGCACTTGGAGCTTTTAACTTTACACTGGTCTCTGCCCAGGTTTTACTGAATAGGATGTCATCGAAAAGACTAAGACACAATATCGTAGCAGACGGCTTCTTCCTCAACCTTCTCACGGTTTCGACTGGCTGGAGCCAGATCCGGCCATCCAGGGCTCCCCCAGCGCATGTGTCGTCCTTGGCGGGCTGCTCCGCCTCCGGTGGTCGGGGGATCTGGCGTCCAGAGGCGCGTTGCAGGTGTGCCGGGGGAAGGGAAATGAGGGGCCTTTCCAGCCGTCCATCGAGGCGTGCTGGTTGTGGTTTGTTGCCAGATGCGGAGCCGAGGTTCGGGTCTTGGACTGGTGGGATGCGGAGGTGGTGGCGGAGCGTGCCGGCCAGATCTGCGTTTTTCCGGCGGGCGGCGCGGGTTGGGGCATCGGCCCGGCATGGTTGCTGCTCCGGCCGTGGGCGGCTGCGGTGCTGTATGGTCCTTGCGACGGTCGTCCGGCGGCGCGACGGCTACACGGTAGATCGGCGGCTCTGCCCGCGGCGATGGCTGGCTCTAGTCTGGCGTCGGCTCGTCTGTGGTTGGACCGTGTCGACCTTCGCTTCATCTCCTCGTCGTTCGGGCTCTACTTCTTCGAAGGGCTGGCCCTCTCCCAGCTGCGGTCCATCGTTCGTCTCATGCCCAGTGCGGTGGGACCGACCTCATCTCGCACACAGTGTCGTCGGACCGAGCTCGTCTCACACACGGTACAACAGGACTGACCTCGTCTCACATATGGTGCAGCAGGACCGAGCTCGTCCCGCGCCCGGTGCGGCAGGACGAGTCTATGGAGGCCCGTTTTGGTCGGCTTATTGGGTCTCAGCGCTAGGGGATTTCCAGGGGTGGGAAAGTCGGGATCTCTCTGCTTGTCTCTTTGTTTAGGGTAGTGGCGGATTTTGGGTGAGATGGTGTCTAGGTCTTGGATGCCGGGGCAGCGGCCCTGGGGGTGGTGGTTGCGCGGTGCTCTTGGGCCGAGCACGTGGCTTGGTGCTGCCCGGTGGCCATGGCCGTATGGGTGGCGTGGTAGCCAGGGTGTGGCGATCGGTGGCGGTGAGTGTTGTCCGGGGTGAAAACATGTTCTATCTTCGGACGGAACGTCGACGGCGAAGCTCGTTCCCTTTTTGAAGGCGTCGTCGCGGCTCTCACTGCCCTTCGTGCGGCTCCAGGGGAAACTCTGATCCTCGGATCGGGCGGTGGCGGCGCTCTGGTGTCGTATCCTTCCTGAAGGCGCTGTTTTGGAGCTGGAGCCCACGGTTCGTCGCATGCGGCTTGGCTCTTCACGATAGTGCTAGCCTGCTAGGGGTGGTGTTGCCGCGCTCAGTGCCTATGTATCCTGCTTTGGATGTGTGTGTGTGTTGTGGTGACGTGTGTTTGCACCGGGTGATATTGATCTGTACTTTATATATATAACGGGGCTGAAGCCTTTTTCGATAAGGTGTAGAGTATCAAGTCATGGCCCGGAGGAAAGTGGCTGGTACACCCGTGAGGCTAAATGACAGCACCTTAAATTCAAAATGGCCCGAATGTGTCTGTAATGTTGTTCTGAATTGAAAGTGTCCTGAGAGTTGGGTTGCCTAGGCTGTGCTGGTCGCCGGGCAGTGAGCGAGCCGGCCGAGCCTCTGCCTCTGGGTCCCACCTGTCGGCGGGTTGCTTGGCCTTGACACGTTGGTGGAGCAAACACCGGTGCCCAGTATTAACTGGCGTCAACGGATCCCTCAAAGAAAAAAAAACACTGGCGTCAATATCACGCGCACACGGTGCACCCGGTGAACAACGCCGTGAGAGGTGTGTGAAGTCATCATCACACGCACACGGTACACCCGGTGCATACACAGTGCCCATGGGAGCGGTGTGCCTCATCGATGTCCCTTTCCAATTCCAAGTCAACATCCTGGACCAAGAGGGCGACGACTCACAGAACTCCAGGTTGTAATAACACGGCTCCATCATTTTACTGCAGTTTCTGCACCCTACGTCCGTCTCTGCCCCCTTCCCCAGCTGCTATCCACACTAATTTTACTGCAGTATGGCCGACGATGGAGCACTCAGTTTCAATGTCGAGGTCGGCGAGCTCGCGGAGGTGGCGATGAAGAGTGGCCCGGTGGGTGGAATGCATGGTGTGCATCATCGGCCTCACCACCGCCTGCATGTCAGTCGCCTCGGCCATCTACAAGGCGCCGGCCGGCATCTTCGACGGCCACAGGTGCGCCTACTACTCCTCGGTCGTCACACGAGGAAGGATCGAATCCGGAATGATGATATACGAGATAGAGTTGGAGTAGCACCAATTCAAGAGAAGCTTGTCCAACATCGTCTGAGATGGTTTGGGCATATCCACGTAGTCCTCTAGAAGCTCCAGTGCATAGCGAACGGCTAAAGCGTGCGGATAATGTCAAGAGAGATCGGGGTAGACCGACTTTGACATGGAACGAGTCCATAAAGAGATATCTGAGGGACTGGAGTATCACAACTTGTTATCCATGTGCCAAACCCTTAAGAGCACCTCCTAAAGTCTGAGCCATCACATCATTTTGAGATTGACGAAGTTGTCACAGACGTCGCCGTAATCGACGGGAATGTCTGCTCCCACTGAAGACACATCGCCAAAAGGCCTGATTTAGAAAAAATACGTATAGAACTTGAAACTTGATGGGTTGTGATACCTTTGTCCTCCCAGCCATCCAACTAGAGAGGTTGGTCCGCACATGGTATGATAGCTGGACACCTCGCTTGCATTGCACCATGTGACACATATATGTACAAAAAGTATATACACATGGTTTGATCACGAAGACAAAAGCGTTACTCCCTCCGATCTGTATTATTTGTCGCTGATTTAATGCAAAGTTGATTACTAAACCAACTCAAATAAAAATAAAAACGATAGTAATGGGAACCAATAGTGCGCACGGAAGAGAGGGTTCAAGTGGTTTAATCAGAAGGCAAGGGGTAACTTATTCTTTTTACAAATAAGCTGATGTGGGGAATTATGATCGGTAATAAGGGAATGAAGGGGCCCACTTCAGGTGAATTTAAAGGGGGGGAGAATTATACTCTCAGTGTAGTGTCAAAAAACGTCTTATATTATAGGACGGAGGGAGTAGTTTGAAAAGTTATGTTTAACATTTGTAAGTTTTTGTAGGACTAGCATTATTGTTTACTTTATGTTACCCTTTGCTGTAGAGATTAGTCTAATGGGACTTCGTTGGGGCCCACCAGCTGAACAGAGTCGGTCCAGTAAACACCAAACTATGACATAGGGTGAACCAAACAAATATCAGATATGCCCTGTTACGTTCATCCGGTGAACTTGTCCACAAAATCTTCCTAATCCCGCTTCTTCTATTCAGGAATTCATTCTCGTACCTGCTGGCCGTTTGTGGCGGAAAACCATCTGCACTTAGTGCACACGCCGTGAGACAGTGAGAGTTGTGTGAGAGTTAATTGCACAGAAGTACCATAATTCAAGCATCACATGCAGATTGATATCATGATTGCTAATTTTTACAAGTCAGTATCAAATCCGGATTTTTGCAAATTAGGCTAAAACACGTATTTATACGTATTGACAATATATGTGACTGTTGGGGCCCGTCTGTCAGGTGCCCACGTGGCATATTTTTTGCAGAAAACCCCCTTACGTTGTATGTAATCATAAAAATGGCCAAATTTTTTGCGGGAAAAAGGCTCTGAGAGGCTTTCTTTTTTGTTCGCAATTTCCATCACCGAATCAGGACTAGTTTGAAATTTTCCGCCGCTTGAACAAATAAAGAAACGAAAATAAAAATCAGGCGCCGGCGCGATTCGATACGCGACCTGCGGTCCAAAGGCGCCACGCGCTAACCACGACGCCACAGCTGAGCCCGCGTTCGACTACGGGTGTTCATTATCTTATACTATCCCTGAAGCGCTGGGCCGGCCCACCGAGGCTGCATTATTTTTTTTCGTTTCGCAATTAAGTGGCGCGCATTTCTTATTCTTTAGTTCTTCATGGATACGCAGCACATATCCTCCCCGTGAGCCTGTATCCACCAGTTTTTGATAGATTCTACAACCTTTCCTGAACCGGTTTTCTTCTCTTCTTTGTTTTCTCTTCTGGCTTCTCTTTCTTTTAACTTTTTCCCTTTTCATTTCTATTTTCTCTTTCCTTTTTTCTTTTCCTTTTAATTTTTTACCTTTTCATTTTAGTTTTTTCTTCTCTTATTTTTATGTTTGTCTTTGTTTCAATTTTTTCCTTTCATTATTTCTTTTTGTTTATCTTCTTTCTTTTCCATTTATGGAAACATCTTTCAAATTCATGCACATTTTCTGAATAATGAAAAAAATCCAAATAATAAACATTATTTGAAATCATGGTCTTTTTTAAAATTAGTGAACATGAACATTTTCTGAAACTATGAACATTTTTGGAATTAAAAGATCATCATTTGAGATTTGGTGACAATTTTCGGAATTCATGAACATGTTTTTATTTTTGGTGAACGTTTCTTGAACGCGTGAACATTTTTGAATCGATGAGCTTTTTTTGAAACTAGCAACGTGGCCCGCTCGATGCGCTGGCTAGAACTTTAGAATGTTTAATACTGAAAACATCTTATTTAATTTGTGTAAACAAAAATTGGAACCAAATCTGATGATGTTTATAAATATAAGTATTTTTGTAAATATAGTTCTGTCTTAGGTATGTTTATTTTTCTCATTGAATATATTTCTTATACATTTATCATTTACCTGCTTGTCGGGCATGCCATACTAAATGTACTTTTTATGATGAGTCACATTCAATCTATATCTTGTATAATTTTTTTGATAGTTTTATCATGTTTCTATTTTCAATTTATTCCTGAAATACAAATTTAGTAGTTCTTATTGTTTATGTGTAGGCGCATATGTATATTTTCTAACATCATGTAAGAATGACATGTTAAATTTGTAGTTGGAGTGATGAATGTACCTGTAATGTTTTTCAATTCGGTGGGCATTACCTCGAACACGCGCGCCAGTTAAATGCGAAACAAAAAAAAATGCAGGCCTCGGTGGGCCGGCCCAGCGCTTCAGCAATAGTATAAGAAAGCTAACGCCTGAATTCGAACCAGACTGCGGTGTGGCGTGGTGGTTTGCGCGTGCCGCCTGTTGACCGCAGGTCGCAGGATCGGTTCCGGCCGCGCCTGATTTTACTGTTCTTTTATTTATTTGTTCACAAGTGGCGGAAATTTTCAAACCAGTCCAGACTCGGTGGTGGAAATTGCGAAATGAGCCTTTTTCCCGCAAAAAATTTGGGCATTTTTATGATTATATACAACGTAAGGGGGTTTTCTGCAAAAAATATGCCTCGTGGGCACCTGATAGGGCCCCAACAGTCAGATACTCTGTCAATACGTATAAATACGCGTTTTAGCCTAATTTGCAAAAATCCGGATCAATGTTGGTACTGACATGTAAAAATTAGCAATCGTGGTACCAATCTGCATGTGATGCCCGAATTATGGTACTTTTGTGCAATTAACTCGTTGTGTGAAGTCTACATCACGCGCCCACTGTGCATCCGGTGCATACACACACAGTGCCCATGGGAGCGGTGTACCTCTTCAGTGTCCCTTTCCAAGTCAACATCCACCAAGAGGGCGATGACTCAGAGTTAACTCCAGGTTGTATAACACGGCTCCATCTCCTACGTTCGTCTCTGCCTCCTTCCCCAGCTGCTACTCACACTAATTTTACTGCAGTTTGTCCGGGGATGGCCGACGATGGAGCACTCAGTTTCAATGTCGAGGTCGGCGAGCTCGCGGAGGTGGCGATGAAGAGTGGCCGGTGGGTGGAATGCATGGTGTGCATCATCGGCCTCACCACCGCCTCCATGTCAGTCGCCTTGGCCATCTACAAGGCGCCGGCCGGCATCTTCGACGGCCACGGGTGCGCCTACTACTCCTCGGTCGTCTCTGCCGGCATCATCGGCCTAGCGGAGGCCTGCGCCGCGGTCATGTGGTTGTCAGCCGGCGCGGCAGATGATGGCCCGCGGCAGGGGCAGCAGCCGCGTCTGGCACGCCGCTGCGTCCTGTGCGCTTCCTTTCTGCCGCTCGCGTTCATGGCGGGCCTCGGCGGGGTCCGCATACTCGTCAAGTAGGAAAGAAGAACTGCTGGCTTGCTTGCAGGAGTAAGCACGTATGGGTAAGGCCAGCTTGGTTAGAGTTGCATGCATGCAACTATACTATACATAGTGCTGCTGTCTATTTTTTTCTCTTTTCTCAGTGGATATATGTGCATGAGCATGAGCATGAGTATATTACTGAGGATGCTGTATCTGTGTGTACCGAAGTCCTGTTTGTAACAGTTCAAATAATATTCTCTGCCCCCTTGGTTTCTTACTACACATTACTAATTAAGCAATATTTTTCTTAACTTTGCTTGTGCTTCTCAAATCAAAAGTTTGATATCAGGGTCGATCGCTAATCACCTGGAAATTCCCTAAAGCTTTTGCGTCAATGGATCTTTTAAGACATGGCCAGATCTTATTATCAAAAACAAATACTCCCTCTGTTCCAAAATAAATGTCAACTTTGTATTAGTTTTAATATAAAATTATAATAAAGTTAAGACACTTATTTTGGGACGGAGGGAGTATTATATTCTTTGTGCAATACTAGGCCAAGCAATTCGTCTGCTGATTTTCTGTGCTGGTGCCAGCTCCCAGCCTAGTTTGGACAATTGTTCGAGCGACACTCTTATTTTTTTATTTTTACTTTTTGCCTTTGTTCGAGTTCGCAGCCTCACAAGCAAGTAGGAGATGCAAGTCGTAATTTTATTTTATTTTTGCATTACTCTATGCATGTAACTCTGCCATACCATAAATCCATGCATGCTAATTATTTACAAGTTAGTTGTTGCATTAGATTTCATACTAACAATATATGTGTTGGGTGATTGCATTTTTCTTTCTGTTGGTTTTAGATGTTTTTGTAGCAACTATTTAAACATTTCTTTTAGCAAGATTTCCACAGCAACGCGTGGGACATCATCTAGTTCACTTAAGTTGAGCCCCACTTAGCTCCGCCAGAACGAAAGCAAGGAAGCAAACCACACAAAAGAAAGAAAGCTTAAAGAGTAGAGGCCGAGTAGACAAAAGAAAAGAAATAAAACAAAGAACCAAGGGGGAAACAATAAAATGAATAGTGATGGCCCTTAAATGGGCTAATCCGGCGGCAGTTCAAGCTGGAGGGCGAAGAGGGCAACGTACGTGCTGTGTGGCTGCCGTCGCGAAGACTATGTCTTGCTTATAGTGAGTGTCCTTCTGTCTCGCTGAAGCATTTCTTCCTAGGTTGTAAAATGAGCCAGCCCATTTCTTTTTTTAGATCGCTGGCTCACGTTCGATAGCTCGCTTGCGGTAGTTGTAGGTTCTTTCGACCTGTTTGTTTTGTTTTGTTTTTCTTTTTTCTTTTTGTCTTACCGGTTTTCTTTGGGTTTTTCATTTTATATTCTATCCACTGGTTTTTTGTCCATTCATGGTTTTCGCATTTTTTTCTTTCGTTTTTCTATGATTTTTAGGTTTCTTTTTTCTTTCCTGGTTTCTTATGATTTTTCTCTATTTTTAATTTTATTTTGTTTCTATTTATGGTTACTCTTTTTTTATGGTTTTCTGTTTTTCTATTTTCCACCATTTTCTTCGTTTCTTTCATGGCTTTCATTTTTTTTCTTTTCTTCCTTTGTTTCTTTCTAGGTATTCACTAGTTTTGTTTGCTTTTCTTTCTTTCTTTCTTCATTCCTTTTTGTTTCTTTCTTTGGTTCATCAAGTTTTTCTTTGTTTTTTTGTTTCTTTCTTTGATTTCCTTGGTTTTCATTGGTTTTCTTCTTTCTTTTACTTCAACACATGTTGAAAATTTTCATACACATTTTTACATTTTTGTTGTAAATTAAGAATTTTTTATACATGGGTAGTAATTTTCAAATACAAAATTAATATTTTTGTGTACATTATGATTTTTTTATACATGATTAACATTTTTCAGATACTAGATTAATAGTTTTTTTTATACATGTTGAATGACAAATTTCTTCATACACATTGTAAATATTCGGTATATATCAGAAACATTTTAAATACACGTTTAGCATTTTTAAAATATACAATTAACATTTTTAATACACGATCAGCATTTTAAAAAAATAATATTTTTAAGTTAATTTTTTTAGTACGTGCTTCACAGTGTTTGTATACATTAAACTTTTTGAAAATAGATGATTAACGTTTTTTGAAATTTTTGTGTTTAACGAATACTTTATTAATACACATAGTATGTCTTCGATATATATTAGGAACATTTTTTCATACATATTTAACATTCTTTTATACACATTCAACATTTTACAAAAAGTTATGTTTTTATGTTCAATTTTCTTATATATGTTCTACATTTTTGGTATACATCAGGAACATTTTGTGTTATACATGTTTAACATTTTTTAAATACATGAACAACATTTTTGCATACACATTGTCTTCTTTTTATATATTATATGCATACAAGAAAAAAATGATTTCTATACAAATTAACCATTTTTCAAATGCTTTATTGACATTTTCAAAATACTTTTTTTTGAAAGGCTTGCTTAACACTTTTTAAATACAATGATCAGAAAACACGCGCCTGACAACACGCCCAAGGGCCTCGACGGCAGCGGCCAAACAACACGATGCAGCGACGACCTCTAGTCCATGGCCTCGTCGAGGGAGCTCGTCGCCACCGGCCAGTCGGACGGCTCGGCCATGGCGGCTGCAGGCCTCGTTGCCCGCCGAGCGGACTCGAAGTTCATATCGGGCAGGTGCAAGACGTGTCGCGGCCGGACCAACTCCCCGTGGACGGCGGCCGTACGAGACGGCCGCCATACGACGACAACAACCATATGAGACGCGGATGCCGGTGGCTGGTCGTACTCCTCGTCGAGGACTACTTGTCTACTCCGTCCACGGCGAGAGTGGGATGCATGCCTGCATATAATACGCATGTGAACAGCCATGAGCTAGCTAGTTGACTGATTCATACCAGTCCGTTGGGTCCCCGGCGCGGACGCCGGAGGAGGAGATGGAGCGGGTGTTCGGCAAGTTCGACGCCAACGGCGACGGGGGCATCTCGCGGCGCAGTCCCAGAGCCTGGGCCACGCGGCCACCGATGACGAGCTGTCCCGCATGATGGCGGAAGCGGACGTGGACGCCGACGCCGACGGCTTCATCAGCCTGGAGGAGTTGGCGGCCCTGAACGCCACCACGACGGGCGACGACGAGGAGGACCTCGGGCTCGCCTGCAAGGTGTAAGACGCGGAAGCCAGCGGCGCCATCTCCGCCGTCGAGCTGGCGCGGGTGCTCCACGGCCTCATCTCCTTCAGCGAGTACAAGGTCATGATGGCCGCCGGGTTTGCCGACGAGGCCGAGCTGATGCGCGTGCACAGGTGCATGATCGAGGGCGTCGACAAGAAGGGCGACGGCCTCGTCTCCTTCGACGAGTTCAAGGTCACGATGGCCGCCGGGTTTGCCGACGAGGCCGAGCTGGTGCGCGTGCACAGCCGCATGATCGAGGGCGTCGAAAAGAACGGCGACGGCCTCGTCTCCTTCGACGAGTTCAAAGTCACGGTGACCGCCGGGTTCGCCGCCGAGGCCGAGCTGAACGGCGACGGCATCATCTAGGCGCGCGTGCACAGCCGCATGATCTAGGGCGTCTACAACAACGACGACGGCCTCATCTCCTTCGACGAGTTCAAGGTCACACCCGAGAGAGAGCAAGAAGGATGCAAACTGAAACAAAATGGTATCATTTCCGCGAGGGAGAGCAGGAAGGGGGCAAATTGAAACAAAATGGTATCGTTTATCAATTAGTAGTACAGCACAGAAGATGCGGCCAGAGATAAATTGACGTTTACTACAAACCAACTGTATTGTATCACATGACGAGAAGTAGACTGAATGGATCGATCTGTAGGGGCGCGCAGCAATACCATCCTTCCCTTCTTATTACTTGACGAGGATGCGGACTCCACCGAGGCCCGCCATGAACACGAGCGGCAGGAGCGAACCGCACATCACGCAGCGGCGTGCGAAGCGCTGCCCCTGCGGTGGGCCATCGGCTGCGCCGGCCGACAGCCAGAGCACCGCCGCGCACGCCTCCGCTAGGCCCATGACGACGGTTGCGACAACGGAGGCGTAGTAGGCGCGCTGGTGGCCTACGAAGAGGCCGTCCGGCCGCTTGTAGATGGCCAAGGCGACCGACATGGATGCGGTGACGAGGCCAACGGCGAACACAAGGTATTCGACCCACCTGCGGCTCTTCGGCGCCGCCTCCCCGAGCTCGCCGGCCTCCACGTTGAAGCTTTTTTTTCCAACCGGGCTCTCACCCCTTTCCATTAATTTCTCAATCAACGGAAATACATCAGTCTGAACCTAAGTTTTGACAATTAACCATTCTCAACAAAGGAAACTAGACCGAACTGAAAAATGCAAAAGGAGACCGAAAGGGGAAGAGCGAGCTGGATACACCACCAGGAAACCCACTGCATGATGATCCTCGAGCGGACCACCCGCTGTGGGGCGAAAACCTGATGGCACTCACAAGCAACTGCCCAACGACTAAGAGTTTTTACAGAAAGACTACTGGATAACATGATATTGCCGCAGCAAAATACTCCCAAAAGACACCATAAACCAGCGGGCATCAGACCCCAGAGGTAAGCTGACTCAGAGAAACGCCAACGGGGTTAGCCGATCTGGATCCCATCCTTGTCGCCGAGAAGGAGTCTGCCACGAGGAAAGGATCTATCCGCCAAAGCAGCAGCCGCGTGAGCCAGTCTCTTCACACCAGTCTGGAGCTTCATCTTGTCCTCTTCTTTGAGTAAACCTGCCCAATATAGCATAAAAGAACATGCAGTGAAAACAGCCTCCAGTGAAGTGCGAGCAATATGTTTATCAAAAGTGACTTTATTTCGAAGGTTCCATATCCCCCAACAAACAGCAGCAATAATCATCATATAAAAGTGTTCCCCTCCTGGAAAAAAACCTATACAGCCACGCCCAACTTTGCCAAAGCGAACGGGGGCAGCAAGATGCTCCGCCCGTCGTTCCCAGCACACCCCAAACCATACGGGCAAATGGGCAATTAAAACAGATGGTTTGCTATTTCAATATTTGTACAAAAGGAACAAGTAGGATCCCCAGGCCACCTCCTAGCCCGCATATTGTCTCTCGTAAGCACAGCAATTTGGAAAAGCTGCCACAAAAAAATCTTAATTTTTAGGGGGATAGGGGCCTTCCACACCCATTTATAATTGGGCCAGATAGGTTTTTTTCCAGCCACTCATAAACTGATTTAGTAGTAAATTTCTCATTACTATTTAGTTTCCAAGAGATAGTGTCTGACGAGCTGTTCAGGGACAGTTGCCTGACTTTCTCAACCATCCAAGCCCATTGGTCGTTCAGTTCACCAAACAGTCTGCGTCTAAAGCCCAGATTACAATCGTTTGCAACCCAGGAGGCAACAGTGCTCTCTTGATCATGGCAAATATTAAAAAGATCTGGGAAACGCTCACATAAAGTTGTATCATCCAGCCAAGGATCATGCCAGACTCGTGTCAAGTTACCACTATTGATATTAATTTTTCTACTAGCCATGTAAGTGTCTTTAACTTTCATACTAGCTTTCCAGCTCGGAGAATCTGAGAAACGGGTCCGTATATCAGCTACTGTTTTGTTTCTAAAATATCTGGCTCTCACAATACGCTGCCATAGGCCATCACCTGTTTCGAGTTTCCACCACCATTTCACAAGCAGACTAATGTTCTGTTTATGAAGATCCTTGATCCCCAAACCCCCAATATTCTTAGAGCGACATACTCTATCCCACTTCACCATATGGTATCCATGTTTCTTATTCTTTTTTCTCCAGAAAAATCGTCTGCGATGTTTATTCATTTTTTCAATAAAGGTTTTATTGAAAAGAAACATCGACATAAGATAAGATGGAATCCCATCCAGGCTGGATCCCAACAAAGTAAGTATGGCTCCTGATGATGCTGCATACGCAATCCAGGCATCCAATTTTTTAATCAACTTCCCTTCCAGAAAATCCAAATCTATATTCTTAAGAGTAGAATATGTAACAGGGACACCTAAATATCTCATGGGCAGGGTGCCCACTTGACAATTAAACATGTCCGCATAAACCGAGTCAGTCTCATTATCACCTCCAATAGTAAAAACCTCACTTTTGTCAAAATTGATTTTCAAGCCTGACATGAGCTCAAATAGATACAGCAAGAGTTTGACATTGATAGCTTTATCAATATCATGTTCAAAACAAACCACTGTATCGTCTGCATATTGGAGGATACCAACACCTCCCTCAATAAGGTCAGCAGCTAAACCCTTAATGAGGCCGTTGTTTTGTGCTGAAAGCACCATTTTGGTCAGGCATTCGGCCGCCATGTTGAATAGGAAGGGGGAATGAGGGTTACCCTGCCATACCCCCTTAGCACTTTGTATATATGGGCCGGTCTCATCGTTAATCTTGACACTCACCGTGCCGTTCTTAAGGATTTGGGCGACCCACCCGCACCACTTAGAATTAAACCCACGTTTCTTATGACAGTCGAGCAAAAAATCCCAATTTACCTTGTCGTAGGCCTTTTCAAAGTCAAGTTTAAGGACCACACCCACTTGCTTTTTGATATGAGTATAATGCAATATTTCTTGTAAGGAGAGGATACCATCAACAATGTGTCTCCCTTTAATAAATGCATTTTGCTGGACACTAAACAGCTTACAGGCATATTTGCTCACTCTAATATCCATAGCTTTAGTGATAAGTTTGTAGGGGCAACGAAGTAAGCAAATAGGCCTATATTGCTGGATTCTTGTAGCATCTGCCGATTTGGGTAAAAGAATTATAATGCCATAGTTTAGGCGTTGTACATCTAACTTGCCTTCATAGAACCACTCGAAAAGACAGAAAAGTTCGTGGGCAACCACCTCCCAGCAATGTTGATAGAATTCAATAGGGATATCGTCTGGACCAGGGGCACGATTGGACCTCATATCAAACAGGGCTTTTTTAATCTCCTCAAGGGAAAAAGGTCGAGTTAAGTCTTCATTATCAGCATACGTCATCCTCTCTTCCTGTGACCATAAATCTGCATCAATTTGGCAAAGGTTACCCGGAGCCGGCCCAAAAAGTTTTTTGTAATATTCTGTAGCATGGGATAACAGGTTTTTGGTCCCTTCTATGGTCACAGATCCACATTCAAGGGATTTCATGGAATTTTTCCTGCGACGCCCGTTAGCTACTTTATGAAAGAAGTCATTGTTATTGTCTCCTTTCAACAACCATCTCTCATTAGAAAGTTGATGCCAATGAAGCTCTTCTTCTACATACATCTCATTGAGCTCTACTAGGATATCGAGCTTCCTAGTATACGCCTCCCCGCACAGCCCAGTGGACTCCTCAATCGCCTCCAATTCTTGCAATTCAAGTTTAATAAGTCTCTTTTTGATCTTATTGTGCCCAAACACATTTGACCCCCAACCTTTGAAGAATTTCTTACATCTCTTCAATTTAATGTTTAGGATATCAATGGGATTGCTAGTATATACTGGCCTAGTCCAAATATTAGCCACTAATGGAAGGAACTCTGGATTATTAATCCAAGCATTATCAAATTTGAAACACCTATTCCCTGGTGTTCTAGATGAGGCGACTCCACCATCCAATAGTAGAGGATTATGGTCAGATAATTCTTTAACTTGCTTACTCACCGAAGCGAGAGGAAATAAATCTTCCCACTCTGAAGACATTAATACTCTATCCAGTTTTTCAAGGGTAGGGTTTTCCTGCTTATTGGACCACGTATAGCATCCCCCAGCCATGTGAATTTCTCTTAACCCCAGCAGGTGGATAACAGAGTTAAAGACATCTGAAAAATGAGATAGGGGTGTTTTTTTTGTTTTTCTCACCACTGTGGCGAATAATATTGAAGTCCCCCCCCCACCAAATATGGCCTATTGATATTGTGACACAAGGAGGATAGTTCTGCAATGAATTCTGGTTTATACTCATCGTGAGCAGCACCATATACCACTAATAAAGACCAACTACATTTCCTATCTTTATCAAACAGGTCCATTTGTAGGATGTACTGCCCTTGTTTAGAACCAAGAACATCAAATTTATCTTTACTAAGGCCACACAGAATACCTCCCGACTTCCCCCTCGAGGGAACCCATTCCCAATGAAATTTCTGATATGGGTCTATTTTCCTAAAAAAAGGAAAGTTTATAGGATTCCTTCATTGTCTCTTGCAATCCAATAAAATCTGCCTCATTGGCACATATCATATCTGAGAGGCAAGTAGACATGCCCT
>NC_041386.1:598157723-598160900 GCF_002162155.2 Triticum dicoccoides | reverse complement strand
CCCGCAGTTCCAAAAGATGCCTTTCATTTATATCGCTCAGGCTTATTCTTCACTCTGGGGGGTCTGCCAGGATCCACGGCAGCCTTACCCTCTTCTTTTTTCTTTTGACTTCTCGTCATAGGTCCAGCAGATCCAATGGGGGATACAATAACACTCGATCGTCTGCGTTTCTCTCTCTTTTTCTTTTTTTTGATTGAACAAGAAAAAATGATTCCTCTACACTACTATTATCATCATCCCAGGTTAAGGATAAAGGGGTATCATTTCCCAAACCATCATTAACAGTGATACTAGATTTTTGTGCATCATTGTTTTTATCATTTAAAAGACTTCTAGAATGCTCTAGTTCACGAAGAACATCTATAGTAGAGAAATCATCATCAGAGATTTTAACCCCCATAAGAGTAGCACGTAAAATAATGGCATTGTCAGATAGAGCAGAGAATTGGTTTTTAGAGTTGGGTATTTTCATACCTTCAACGTCTCGCTTCTTCCTGTTGATGGCCACTTCCTCCACTCTCCCCAATTTCTGCATTTGCCTGCGTGGAGCTTTTTCCTCATGAAACACAGAGTCATGGATAGGGGACCCCGACGGAGATTCGACAGTATAAGTGCTGCATTTCTCTCCCTCTTCTGTGGAACCCTCTTCAAGGGGCACAATATGAGGTAGGGAGGGCCAAACCACATAGTCTGACAAGGGAGGAAACATGCTCAAGTGAGTTTTTTCATCATGACAGAGGTATAATGGTGAGGGAGGAATAGGAGTAATACTTCCCCACGCACCTTTCTGATTATTGCTCTCAGAAGTGGGGGACCCACCCGTTCTCTCCACCTCCAGCACCTCAAATTTTTCCCCATAGGATGTATTGTCAGTCTGAGAACCATATTTATATTTTTCCTCATCTTCCTGCTCTCTAGTCATGGTTTCAATCAACAATTCAGTGTGGTTTTCCTCCTCACTGTCCTCCTCTTCTTCACTTTCTGCAACAGCAGCAAGTCGCTGCGTCCCTTTTTCATAATTTTGGGATGAGTAGTTGCCAACCATAGATGCACTAGTTTCTCCTTGCCCAACAGAAGAGGAAGGAAATAAGTCTGTCCTTGCTTTCTTGGGGAAAGAGGTTGATGCACTACTGTCTACAGCAATAGAAGATTGGCTCTTATCTGCTCCCACTGTCACAATTTTTTCAACTTCGTAAAAGAAGTCATAATACTGCTCACCCAACATTCCTTCAGCTGAGGGAGGTATATTCCTCACCTCCATGCACCCCAGCAAGGCTCTAGCATAATCAGGTTTGTGGATCGTGGCCTCATCTACTTCCAATGTTATCCCCACCAGCCCTCCAACATATGCAATATGTTCAGCACATCTTTTTTCAATAGGAATGTTACGAATTCTCACCCATGCTTTCTCCATGACCCCTTTGGCCCCTATCGAAGCAGACCAAGGAGTAATGCAAACCACAATGGCTCCCTCCTTCAGAGGCATACGCTTCCCATAGCAGCAAGCTCTCTCCACTTCGCTAGCATTTGGGAAGCGCATGACAAACTGAGTGGGGCTAATAGAACGAGTCGTGCAACGCCATTTTTTCTTTCCAGGTTTTCGGGCAAAAATAGCATTAAATTCTTGTTCTATCTCTTTTACTGAGGCACATCCTTCCACAACAGTAATCACCACATTGTTAGTTTTTTCAGAATTTTGTCTAGAGGCACACAGATCAGGGATATAGAAAAAGCCCTGTCCCGGAGTTTGAAATCCACACATCGATGGAATACATTCCCAAGGCCTCAAAGTCTGACACAATTGAGCCATATGACCTAATTTATTACATTTTTCACACCGAATGGTAGGACAACGAGGAGGGAAGTGACCTGGGAGGTCGCAGTTGATGCAGAGTTCGCTGGTGGTCGACTTTGGAGCAGAAGGTGGGGGTGGCGGCACCGTCTTGGTGGTCACCACCGTCTCCTTGGCCGCCCCGCTCATCGCGCGCGCAGCCGCCTCCCATCTGTCTCCGACTTCACCTCCTTCAGATCTCGGGCCCCCAGTCGCCACTGATGGTGGATCTGGTCGCTGCCAAACCATGTTACGGGTTTGATTTGGCAGCGGTGCCTTGCGCCCGCCATTGAAGCCGCCTCGCGCTGTGTTGTCGCGCCATCCTCCGGATCTCCCTCCGCCTCGATCTCCCATCACCGCGCTTGACGATCCTCCCGCCCGCTCCGCCGCAACAACTTGAGCGAAGGAGCGCCCATCGCCGTCGACCTTGCCGCGCCACCAGCCGAAGGAATCGCTCGGTGAGTGGATCTGAGGGCAAACCCTAGCTCTCCCCCATAGGTGCTCGAAGAGTGGGGCGAGATGCGCGTCTCGTGCGCTCACTGTGGTGGGGTGGGGAGGAGATGTGATTCCCCTCGCCTCGCACGCCCTAGAAAAATCCACGCCCGGGGCACAGCTGGGGCCCTCCTGGCAGTCGGTGCTCGCACGTCGCCCCTCCGCCATTGGCGGGCGGTGGGTGGGGCTCAAGTCTGCCTCGTCACGGTTCGGCTCGCCCGCCCAGTGAGCCGCACTTCCCCCGCGAACTGCGCCATGAACCGGGCCGCACGCCGCTGTTGCAGATGACGTCCACGTCGCCGGTAACCGCTCCCGAATCTTCGCGAAGTGACATGGCAGCGAGATGACGTCACCAATGTCGATGTGCTCCCCCGCACGTAAAAACCGTGCGTCAACCGTAACCCCGCGCCCATCGATCAGGACGATCCTGAGGGCCTCTCGCCGAAGCACCAGCACGCCGTCGTGGAACGCGAGATAACGCGACTGCAGATCGGCGGCGAAGGAGACGTGCCATCACACGTCAGGTGTGTCACATGGTGTCGTGTGGTGTCGCATGGTGTCGCATCGCCACGTTGAAGCTGAACGACGCCGCGTCCGTCATCCCCGAATAAACTGCTATGTGCGTGGTACGGTATGGGTGCAAAAGGGTAGCTTAGGTGTCTTGAGCGTGGAGTCGACCTTGTGCGCGCCAAGGTATTTATACATGAAGGGGTGGGGGACGCGGTTTTTTACCTTCGCGTTCCGTGGCGCAAAACATCACTCTTGGATGTCCGCTGCATGCTGCCCAGTCGATGGTGGGTCCACACAAACGACGAATGGGAGATAGCCTCGCTATCCGCTACGCCTATCTCCCC
>NC_041386.1:598141000-598157514 GCF_002162155.2 Triticum dicoccoides | reverse complement strand
AGTTCTAATTGTGGGAGTAATACAAGTAATAATATCACACATATTTAGATAAAATGGATGATGTGGCAAACAATAAATGAAGAAAGAGAGACATGTTGTAACATAGCTAGTTACTACTAGTATGAGTAACATCACACATTTCAAGGCAAGATGAGTCTATATCTTAATAAATGAAGTGTTGCATGTTACCACACATATGTTACTCCCCATTATAGAGGTAGTAATTTAGAGTAGTAACATGGGCTTATTACTACTCTATGTTACTACCCATTGTGGCTAGTCTAAGATTTGTGTAAACCTGTGGCCCACCTGCATGTATTCCAATATAGTCAAATCACCATCTTTTTCTAATTGTCAAATCACCACCTGGTCCTATCAGGAGGGTCTCTATGCAATCTTTCTCTTTATGTCTCTGTCCTTTACATACATGGATGCAGGAAACGTCAGTTCCACTGTTTTATTCTACTATGCTATAGCTATATCATACATATCTTTTAAACTATAATTATTTTTGAATTTCTTTATATATTTGGACTCCTGACGTCGAGACCTTTAAAACAAGACCAATCTTGGATAGAATTCAAACACGTTTAATTTCAACATTTCATATTGCATATGTGAAACAAACCTACTCCATATGTTATTTTAAAAATGCGCAATTGAAATAGATGTGATTTTTGTTAAACAAGCCAGTGAAAAGTGCAATGTGGCTTTTGAAAATGAAAAAATATATGAAATTGAAATTTTAACTTGTGGAACTGATTATTTGGAAATGTGTAATGATTATTCTAAAGAGTGAAATATGTATTTCAAAATTGTGGAATTGAAATATATGTGATTTTTGTGAAATATGTTATTTCAAAAATATGAAATTGAAATAGATGTGATTTTTATGAGACAAGCCAGTGAAAAGTGAAATGTGGGTTATGAAAATAAAAATAATATGAAACTGAAATGTCAACTTATGAAACTGATTATTTGGAAATGTGTAATAGTTTATTTCAAAAGAGTCAAATATGTTATTTCATAAATGTGGAATTGAGCTCCTCCTCCCACCCCAGCCGCTCCTCCCCCCAACCCTAGCCGCCTCTCCTCCTCACCTCCCCCCCCTCTTCTCTTCCTCGCCGTCGCCTGAGGCAGCCGCCGGGCAAGCCCGAGGCACCAAGGATGGTGGCAGCGGGGCCTCGGTTGCCCTGCATCTACGTGGGGAACCGCGGATCTAGAGCGGTGGCTCCATTGGGAAGGCACGACCGGCTAGCAGTCGCGCGGGCGGCGGGATCCGGTGGTCGTTGGCGGCCGACGGCGGCTTCTGCGGCGGTCGGTGCGCACGATCTGGCGCCTCCCCTCCTCCCCTGTTCGGCGTGCGGGCCAGCCTAGTCGGGCCACGCTTCCTCTTGGTCGCCGGTTCTATACAGGAGGCGCTGCTAGTGGCAGGGATCTAGTTCGGGCGAAATCCCTGGCCGGCCATGACCGGCCGCGCCGACGGCGACACCTGAGGGCGCCGTTCCCCTCCTTGGAGGCGTCGGTATGGACGGATCTCCTCACTTCACCTTCCCCTAGATCTCCCGGGCGAAAGCCCTAACTTTGTTGGGCGGTGGCGGCGCTCACGGCGCCGTTCCCTTCTTGAAGGCGCCGCTTTGGGAACCTTGGGGTTTGGTGGCGCTTGTGGGTGGTGGGCGACGGCGGTGGTGCGGCCCTATCCTAGCATGGATTTACGTCCGTTGCTTGGAGATGGACTCGCCTAGGTGGAGGTCGTCGGCTGGCGTCGTGATGGCGTCAATGGCGGAGGACCTGCCAAGGCACGCGTAGGTGAAGGTCGTCGTTTGGCGTCGTGGTGGTATCGATGGCAGAGGACCTGCCAAGGTTATCACCTCAATCTGCTCCGAAGATGGACCAGTGGATGATGACGACGACGACACATGTGAGTGCGTCGGACCGGATTGAGCCCCGGACCCGGCAGATGGCTTGGTCGGGGCCTCCGGCTTTAGATGTTAGGCTTAGGTGAGAGGTCTGGGTATGTGGCCCAGCTTGCACCCGTTCATCATTTGGATAGGAGTAGCGACAGATGTTGCTAAGATGGCGGATTCAGGCATATTGTTGTTCTACTTTGTAAGGTCCTCGAGAATAATCAATAAAATGACCGCATGCATCTCCCAGATGCAGAGGCCGGGGGTCATCCTCCTTTTCCAAAAAAAATTGATATAATTTTTATGAAACAAGCCTATGAAAAGTGAAAAAAAGAAATACATATGATTTCTATGAAACAAGCCCATGAAAAGTGAAAAAAAAAGAAATAGATATGATTTTTATGAAACAAGCCTATGAAAAGTGAAAAAAAAGAAATATATATGATTTCTATGAAACAAGCCTATGAAAGTGAAATGTGGGTTCTGGAAATGAAAACAATATGAAACCAAAATGTCATCTTGTGAAGTTGATTATTTTTATATGTGTAACACTTTATTTCAAAAGAGTAAAATATGTCTTTTCAAAAGTGTGAAATAGAAATAGATATGATTTATGTGAAATATGTTTCATGAATTTTAAATTGACTTAAAATGTATCCAAAATCGGTCTTGTTTTAAATGTGTTTGCGACATGAGCTCAAATATATATAAAGTTTTCAAATCAAAATTTTGGTTTAAGAGGTATGATTGATTTGAAGTTAGCAAAGGTGAAATAAATGAATGACTTAGTTTGAGAGAGAGAAGAGAGAGAATGACAGCACATGCATGCAAACTCCTGCACCATCTGACTAAAAGCTGGCATCGATGGGACCCCGCCCACTGTATTGGCAGGTTATATAGTTGTGTATTTAAAAAAAATGATTAGCGTTTTATATTGCACTGTGTTGCACTAATCTTTAGGTGGAAACGAGCGGCTAGCGCCGCCATGTGACGGCACGGCGCAATTTTCCATTTTGCACTCTCCCCTCCTTCTACCTTGTCGATTGTCCAAACTGTCGCTGCTCACAATTTTGTTTACGCATGGGCTATTTGTTTTTTTGTGTGCGACCCATAGACTTATCCAGTGGCAAAGCCTGTCAATGAGGGGTAGCAAGATGAGCGACCGCGGGCCCCGGAATCATGGGGCCCCATGGAGAGAAAAATCAGGAAAGATAGCTTCCACCTCAAAAAAAAAAAACTTGCTGCTGAAAAATCGTTAAAAATCAGAAACCAACCAACCTACATGTTGGACTCCTTGTTGTTTACTGGGCTGCTACATGATACAAGATTAGAGGTCCAAAATAGGGTGTGTCTAGGGCATATCTAGATGTACTCTAGTATGTATTATTTTCAATAAGTTAGTTGCTCGCTCCATTGTTTCGGAGAACGGAGTCTTAGTCATCTTGTTCATGAGGCATGGTTCGCAAGCATCAAGTGATTCATAATCAAGTGATTGCAAAAGCCCATCAGCATGGAGTTTCTTCATGCGCTTTATACCAATATGATCTAAACGGCAGTGTTACAAATAAGTTGCACTATCATTATTAACTTTGAATCTTTTGGATTTAATATTATGAATATTTGTATCACTACGACCGACATTCAATAAAGCATTTATATTGAGTATATGATCATAGAAGGTTTTATTCATTTAAATATAACAACAATTATTCTTTGACTTAAATGAATAATCGTATTGCAATAAATATGATTCAATCATATTCATGTTCAACGTAAACACCAAATAACATTTATTTTAGATTCAACACTAATCCTGAAGGTAAAATGAGTGTGCGATGGTGATCTTATCAACCTTGGAATCACTTCCAACACACATCACCACCTCGCCCTTAACTAGTCTCTGTTTATTTTGCAACTCCCGTTTCGAGTTACTACTCTTAGCAACTGAACCAGTATCAAATACCGAGGGGTTGTTATAAACTCTAGTAAAGTACACATCAATAATATGTATACCAAATATATCTTTGTTCACTTTGCCATCCTTCTTATCCGCCAAGTGTCTAGGGCAATTCCACTTCCAGTGATCATTTCTTTTGCAGTACAAGCACTCAGTTTCAGGCTTGTGTCTAGCTTTGGGCTTCTTCACGGGGATGACAACTTGTTTGTCATTCTTCTTGAAGTTCCCTTTGTATCTCTTTGCCCTTTTCTTGAAACTAGTGGTATTGTTAACCATCAACACTTGATGCTTTTCTTGATTTCTACCTTCGCTGATTTTAGTATCGCGAAGAGCTTGGGAAATTGTTTTCGTTATTCCTTGCATATTATAGTTCATCACGAAGTTCTAGTAACTTGGTGATAGTGATTAGAGAACTTTGTCAATTACTATCTTATCTGGAAGATTAACTCCCACTTGATTCAAGCAATTGTAGTACCTAGACAATCTAAGCACATGCTCACTGGTTGAGCTATTCTCCTCCATCTTGTAGGCAAAGTACTATCAGAGGTCTCATACCTCTTGACACGGGCATGAGTATGAAATACCAATTTCAACTTTGAAACATCTTATATGCTCCGTGGCGCCCCTGCTAACAGGGCTAATCCTAGCCCGTGGGTAGATTATCGATGAGTAAACGTCAATGCTATATCTCGTTTACTGTGAGAGGTAGCACCATCTCGCCTATGTGCTCGCTTTAGTGGGCCGGTACATTACATTATTTTTTAATGCTCTACAAACTGGTATGGACGATCCTAACAAATTGTTCTGGACTGGATTTAGAACCTTCAGCCCAGCCTTTTATTTTTAATTTTTGTGTTTGTCTTTATCGGTACTTTTTGTGTGTTTCCTCTATTGGTTTCATCGTTTTCGTTCAGTTTTCTTTTGGTTTTTTATTCATTATTTTTTGAATACATGCTGACTTCCTTTGAATACACATTGAATATTTTTCATATACAAGTTGAACATTTTTCAGATTCAAGTTTGAACATTTTTTTCAAATATAAGTTGCACATTTACAAATGCACATTGATCATTTTTTAATAGACAGTTAATATTTTAAAAGATATGTTTGAACATTATTTTTAAAACATGCAACATTTTATGTGTTTGCAATTTTTTTAAAGTGGCATGAACGTTTTCCAGTATGTTATTTTGAACTTTTTTCTAAAACTATGTGAACAAATTTCAACAATTTGTACACATTTTCTGAAATGCCGTAAAACATTTTTTTAAATGTGCGAACTTAAATATCAGTAAAAACTTTCTGAATAGTAAGAACATATTTTAAAAATTATGTGATTTCTTACATTTTCATGAATATTTTAAAATATCAGACAAAATTATATCATCAATTTTAGTCGTAGTATACAATTTCATGATACTTTTCCTAGAAATCTTTCCTCATTGTCCTTTTTTCAATACTTGGGATTTTGGAATAAGGCATGTCAAAATAAAAAAGATGGAAATGAGATTTTACTCTTCTTGTTTACAGAGCGGTAGCTTTTTCAATTGCTTTCTGTCGACGCACAAAAACTTTATACAAGTTATTATCCTATATTGAAAAAGCTACTGCTCCAAACCAAGTAGGAGTAGGGTTTTACACCGCAAGGTGGCCCGAACTTGGGTAACCACTGTGTCACCAGTCTGCCCCCGCTAGCTCGCTCTCGTCGCAGCCTCGCCGTGGTTTAGCTGTTGGCAAGGACGGGGCGGTAAGAAGGAGCTCACCCCAGTGTTCGAACATTTGGGTCCCCGGAGCCCCATTTCTGATAGCATCTAGGCCGACGACAATGTCCCACGGCGGCGAGCATGAGAGAGAGGATTGTTGTGTCGGTGCTTGTGGCGCTGTGGCTCGAAACATCTACGAAGCAAGGGTGGCGGCTGCAAGACATCCGGCGTGAAGGAAGAAGAGAGGAGAGAGAAAATTGATCCGATAGGTCGAGGGGATGGATTTGGTGCAATTTGTGGTGGGGTCGGGTGATGAGGCAAACTAGCGAGATGCTAATTTGTGCATGAAGACGGCCCGATCTTTCACGACGATGCTAGATCAACTGTTCTTCCGCCTTGTTCCTCCTCATAACCTGCAATAACAGTCTCTACCCGTGCACGATCAGTACAAGAACAAAGATAGTGACCCTCTCGGATCAACATGTAGGCGTTGATGTGATGATCTCTACTTATGCAATTTTTTTACTCCACTAAGTTTAGGGTATCAGTTAGGTGCGGCCACCCATAGAGGAGTAAAAGTTTACTCCATTAAGTTTACTCAGCCAGACAGTCCTCTTTTATTTTGGGGATCAGCTAGAGTTGCTCTAAGAAGGTAAGAGTTACTCAAATGGAAGAGGATTTGGAGCACTCGGGTCCTCCACAATCCTATATGAGAATTAAATTCAAAAAACAAACAAGAATATAAAAAAACTAAATTTTAAGATTTCAAACTTGGGTGCCCAATCTATTTCCGCGTGAAGTTCGGTGAAAAAATACCAGGAAATGTATTCTCAATAAAGAAAACAAAATATCCATATATATAGAAAAAACTGTTTACGCGGCGAAAGCAGGCCGCTCCCTCCATCTGCGAGCCTACGTCTCCGCCAGGAAGGTCAAAAGGCTTAGGCTTATTTTGGGCGGAGAAAGGTCGACAGCGAGACCATCGATCATCGAGAGGTATAGCCACCTAATTAAACCTCGTCGAGTCCAATGCCAATGTAAACATCAACCCAGTCATCCTCACATCTTCCCTGGGCAGCCTATATGACAACGTTGCTTTATCGCATTGACCGCAGCTCATATCTCCAAACGGAAACCTACCTTATTACTTGCACCCATACGAAACATACTGTCACTTCATCCGGCATGGCTGACGATGCGGCGCTCAGCCTCAACATCGAGGCCGGGGAGCTCGCTGCCGCAGCAAAGGGCCGCCGGTGGGTGGAGTGCCTGCTGTGCACCATCGGCCTAGCCACGGCATGCATGTCGGTCGCCTCGGCCATTTACAAGGCGCCGGCCGGCATCTTCGTCGGCCACAGCTGCGCCTACTACGTCTCGATCGTCTCTGCCGGTATCGTCGGCCTAGCGGAGGCCTACGCGGCCGTCATCTGGTTGTCCGGCGCAGATGGCCCGCCGCAGGGGGAGCAGCAGCAGCCGCAGCGGCGCCATGTACGCCACTACGTTCTGTGCGCTTCGTTTCTGCCGCTGGTGTTCATGGCGGGCCTTGGTGGAGTCCGCGTACTCGTCAAGTAGTAATAAGATTTGATGCCCCTGCCCCATTCATGACACTCTTTGCCTGCTTGTAAGTCCGCCTACACTATAGTGCATGCTGCTGTTTATATTTCGTGATGTGCTTTTTTTTGTAGCAGTTAATCTCTGCCTGCTTGGTTTGTATGTAATATTGAAGCGTATTATTTTTATCGGTTTTGTGCTTGTCAATCAAACGTATAAACTCAGAGTGGGTCGCTAATCATCTGCAAATCGCTTCTTAATTATAAGCTACTGATTGCCGAAGAGCTTCGTGTTCTAGTGTAGGCCCCAAAATGTAAGTTGTATTATCCCTTTAAAAGAGTCAAACTTCATTAATGTTAATCAAGTTTATAGAGAAAAACATCAATATTTAGTACAATGCCAAATTGTTATCATTATATTTGACAAGGAATGGATTTCATATTGCAAATGTTGATATATTTTACTATAAAGTTGACCAAACATAACAAACGTTTGGGTTTTGAAAAACTCATACACCTTATATTTTAAAACGAAAATGGAAGGACTGACATACACATTAACTCCACTACAAACATTACATAGTGTGTCAGCTAGCCATGGATGCCCATAAGTCACCAGACATATATAGACAGCACTGATATCTCCACCCCACTCTAGGGGCATACAATTAACTCTAACCAAGACGTATGTACGTACAGGCAGCAGGCAAATCTGATCTACTGTACCTTCTCCTTGAGAAGTATTTTGATAGCAATAGGCAATTTGGGCGTTAATTTTTCTTCTTCTTTAAAACAATTAGAAGAGTTCATTCTCGTTAATTTTGAATAAGAAACTGTCTATTTAATTTGCAAAAGAACCTGGCAAGAATCATTACAGCAAATCCACAAGGATTACAAAATCAAGTATTAACATTAATTAATCAATTAGTTCTTTTTTTGTAGTCACTCTGTTCCATAATGTAGTGTCTATAGATTTGTTTCAAAACTCAACCATCATCAACTCTAACCAAGTTTATAGAAAATACTATGTACATCTACGGTACCTAGTTAATAGCATTAGATACATCACGAGACGTACTTTTATATTATTATTATTTTGATATTATACATGTTGATATTTTTTTCAATAAACTTGGTCAAACTCTATAAGATTAGACATTTGGAAAATTTATATGCATGCCATTATAAAATAGAGAGTATTAACTAACAGGAGGGACAATAGAAATGGTTTTTTGTTTCCAAAAGAATTGGTAAAAGTAATATTTTGAAGATAATTTGTTTGTTAATAAAACTTTAGGAATTGATTTTTTTCTGAAAAATAACATAATAATTGAAAAAGGTTTATCGTGTGTCCTAAATGTTCATTGTGTGTTACAAATGTTGAACATATATTTAATATATTCATTGTGCATCTGAAAATGCTTCACTATGTATTTATAAAATGTTCATCATGTGTTTGAAAATTTTCACTATGTATTAAAAACTATGTTTTCTGTTACTGAAAAATTGTTCATCATGTGTTTTTTAAATACCATGTATTTAAAAATTATTAAGTAAATAAAAAAATTAAAAGGATAATAAAGGTAAAAACCAAAAACCAAAACCAAATGATAAAAATGAAATCCATGAGTAAAAAATGAAAAAAGAACAAAAGCTGAACAGAATTAAGCCTAGGAAAAAAACTAAGACAAAGCAGGACAGAAGAAACCAGAAACACTAAACGCAAAGGAAAAGAATCAGTTGAAATGGGCCTGCCCCGAAATATGCTACTTCTATGGTTGAGCATCACTTATCACATAAACTTAATTTTTTCTTCATCTAGTAGACCCCCAGAACTTGGTCGCAAAAAAATTGAAACACGAATTTAATTTGTGTACACAAACTCATCGCAAACATAAATTGGAACTAGTTCTTTGCACGATTTCATTTATATACAACACTAACCACATGCGTAGCATAATTAAACAGTCCGTTGCCTACTACGTTAACACTACATTTGCATCCAACTATGTAAAGCATCGAGATAAAACATAAAAAAAACTACATACTACATCGAACTAGCTCTACTCGACATTGCCCTTAAGGTAGGCCGAGAAGTTGGAGTCCGAGGAAGAGACGGGATCTGCTTGAGAGGCCCGGTGCAATTGCTTAAATCCTAGTGTTGAAGGGGCGTCTAGGGGGGGAGGGGGGAAACAAAAAATGCTAGAGAAAATCCAGATTGTTGAGGTGGGCGTCGGCCCTGGCTGGTCCCCTGCGTCCGTCACTTAGAGACAACCCAAAGCTTTAATGATTCAAGAGGACTGCTATGCGTCTGATAATTTTTAGTACCAGTAAGCTTGCACATGCAACACACGTCTTGATTTGCACATGCCTAAGTAAACCATGAAAAACATGCATTTAAAGTACCCATAATTAGATCAACGGTGCATAGGGTTGCTCGTGAAAGAGACGATGAGCAAAAATAGTTATAATATAAAATGAATAAGCAATTGCTAAAAGAAATATGACCGCAAATAAAGGGCGAATAGTGGTGGAGAAAATGGAATATAACTTTTTTGACAACAATGTCCAACCATGTTCTGATTGTGAGATATCTTCTATTACAATGCGTTAATGCGTAAATATGCATCAGGAAGGGGATATACAAACCAAGCATTAAATACTTTTGTACAACACTATGGCATCTCCGTTGAAATGTCTTCACCAAGATTTTGTTGTCTTCTTCCTATTTATCCATATTCATTACTGAAAATGTATTATGTTTCTCATTCATCAGTGCGCAACATTGGAGGCCAATACTTTCATACTAAATCCCTAAAAAGTGAGGACGCTTTGCAAGCATGTCTCATATTGCTATACTTCTAGTACTTACTGCCAGTGTAAGAAAATGATAAACAAGTAAGATTACATTCATATATAATACGACATGGTACCATACTTTCCAGGTTACTTTCGTTAGCTAGCAATCTGAAATTATAGATCTCAGTTGAAATAAGATGCTAGTGCAGCAACCCAAGTACCTTCAGCCATGTTAACACTAACCAACAAAAAAAAGGTAATTTGAGTTGTCCTACATGACAATTGTAATGAATTTTCTCAAATGTCAATATTGCGTATAGGCTAGAGAGAGCTAGCTTGGCGAGCATTCTTGCAAAACCAAAAAATTAATTGTTCTTGGCTACTTATTATTTACTTAAATCACACCTTGTCTTATTTATTTGCATAAACAGGACCACATACCTTGCCCAATGCAGAAACAATCAGTTGACAAACAAAGTGGTTCCTTGTTCTAGCAAATTCCATTGATATGAGCTTTGATGTACTGTATCCTGACTGTGATATAGACAAAATTCTATCATCAATTTTAGTCATAGTATACAATTTCATGATACTTTTCCTAGAAAGCCTTCCTCATTGTCCTTTTTTCAATATTTGGGATTTTGGAATAAGGCATATCAAAATAACAAAGACGAAAATGAGATTTTACTCTTCTTGTTTACAGAGCAATAGCTTTTTCAATAGCTTTCTGTCGACGCACACTATGTTTCATTGGAACACAAAAACTCAGTCGATTCAAGTATCTATGCGTGAAAATTTTATACAAGTTACAATGGCATCCAAACATATAATTTGTCAAAAGTCCACATGATCCTTTTTTGTCAGTCTCATCAAGTGTTATGCCAAACTTATTTGCTCCATGACATCCTATATTGAACTGTTCAAGTGTTATTACAATGCAGGCATGTTGTCCACCTTGCAACTCAGTTATATTTTTTTCATGTTTTTCTTCAGCTAGATGTGCAAGCTTTCCAAGAGAATTTGTGTTCCAACTGGCGAGAAACAAGTACAACAGAATAAAACTACAATTTGTCAAGGATTTTATAGATAAACATGTAATTTGTTGTGCATTCACTTTCTTGCTACCATTGAAAATCTCAAACAGTTGCATTGTAATCAATTTTCTGTTCTCGTTAGCTCTATATTCATCTACCTTCCTCAATTGGATGCAGGTTCTGCACCATTTGAAGTAATTGGGACTACAGTATCAAACTACAATGTGGCGACCTGAAAAAGAATCTACAGGCTCTGAAATATGCAGAAAAACTTTGGCAGCTTAGCAAGAATCACTTCTTTGATAACTATGTTAACATAGTATTTGATCTCCTGGAGTTCGTAAAGAGGTTTCCAAGGATTTGCGTAAGGGGTTTGCCTTGGTGGTTACTTTGATCTGCTGGCACTAGTAGAAAACAGGGCTTTGGTCCAGGCCGGGTCAGCCCATTAGTCCCGGTTCAGTCTAGAACCGGGACCAATGTGGGCATTGGTCCCGATTCGTGAGCCCAGGGGGCCGGCCAGGCCACGTGGGCCATTGGTCCCGGCTCATCTGGACCTTTTGGTCCCGGTTGGTGGGACGAACCGGGACCAATGGGCCTAGCTCCTGGCCCACCACCATTGGTCCCGGTTGGTGGCTTGAACCGGGACCAAAGGCTCCCCTTTAGTCCTGGCTCATGTCACCAACCGGGACCAATAAGGTGCCTATATATACCCCTCGCTCGCGAGCAGAGCACCCCAGTGCTCTGTTTTTCTGGCCGAGGGGGAGAGGGCTTTGTGGTGCTCTAGCTCACCTCCTATGCACATGAGGTGTTCGATGGAATGCCCGAGCCACACTACTTAAGCTTTCTCCTCTCGAAGCTCGACCTCCAAGCTCCATTTTCCTCGAGATTTGTCTAGATTTAGCGGTCCGTCATGCCCCGTCCCCGTCTTCACCGCCGTCGATCACCCGCGCCGATCTCATCACCGACACCACCATGGTGAGCCTCTTGTTCTTATCTTCTTTCTGAAAGGAAAAATATTCTTACTTGTATGTTTAGATAGATAATTGTATCATTTTCTTACATTTATTATTGCATCTTATATAGTGCGATGGTTTTGGTATCCGTCCCCGTCGGCCCTCGTCCTGTCTATGATTCGGATGTGGTATGTATATTATCTGTATAACTATTGGTTCATTTATTGTTTATGAAAATTATGCCGACCAACGTGACATAGATTTTATTTATCTAGGATGTATGTGAATCGGAAATGCCAACCGACCCTATTGTCGAGAGGTTAAATTTAGTTGAAGAAGAAAACAATTTGTTGAAGGAAAAGATAAAAAAAATTGAGGAGGAGAAGATGATATTGGAGTTGCATGTTGCGGATGTCGTCAATGATCACAAGATCAAGATGGATGCAATGCGCTTGAAGATTAGAAAGATTAGAAAATATGCCATTCATACCGAGGCTTGGTATCATTATGCCGTTGGATCAATTGTTACCTTGGTTGCGATTATGATCGCATTTGTTTTCGCATTGAAATGTTTTACATAGTTTCAATGTATGGTTTAATTAATTAGATGCTCTGGAGAGCTATATGTTGTTAGATGAGAACTATGTATGCACTTTGGTTTTAATGTGATGATGAAGTTCTATTAATTTGGACACTTAATTATATATAATGCACGCAGATGAAACGACAATGGATGTACGGTGACAGACACACCCGCGAGTACATTAAGTACATTAAGGGCGTGCATGAGTTTCTCGATGCGGCTGAGGCAAACAAGCAGAATGGTTTTATGTGTTGTCCATGCACTGAATGTGGGAATATGAGGTCTTACTCTAACCGGAAAATCCTTCACTCCCACCTGCTTTACAAGGGTTTCATGCCACACTATAATGTTTGGACGAGGCACGGAGAAATAAGGGTTATGATGGAAGACGGCGAAGAAGAAGAGTACGATGACAACTATGTGCCCCCTGAATTCGGTGATGCTGCAACGGGGGGAGCTGGTGAAGATCAAGAGGAACCAGACGATGTGCCCAATGATGCTGCCACGGGTGAAGCTGCTGAAGATCAAGAGGAACCAGACGATGTGCCCGATGATGATGATCTCCGCCGGGTCATTGTCGATGCAAGGACGTGCATTAGTCAAAAGGAGAAGCTGAAGTTCGACCGCATGTTAGAGGATCACAAAAAAGGGTTATACCCCAATTGCGAAGATGGCAACACAAAGCTCGGTACCGTACTGGAATTGCTGCAGTGGAAGGCAGAGAATGTTGTGGCTGACAAAGGATTTGAGAAGCTACTGAAAATATTGAAGAAGAAGCTTCTAAAGGATAACGAATTGCCCGACAGTACATACGCAGCAAAGAAGGTCGTATGCCCTCTAGGATTGGAGGTGGAGAAGATACATGCATGCCCTAATGACTGCATCCTCTACCGCGGTGCATACAAGGATCTGAACGCATGCCCGGTATGCGGTGCATTGCGGTATAAGATCAGACGAGATGACCCTGGTGATGTTGACGGCGAGCCCCTCAGGAAGAGGGTTCCTGCGAAGGTGATGTGGTATGCTCCTATAATACCACGGTTGAAACGTCTGTTCAGAAACGAAGGGCATGCCAAGTTGATGCGATGGCACAGTGAGAACCGAAAGAAAGATGGGAAGTTGAGAGCACCCGCTGACGGGTCACAGTGGAGAAAAATCGAGAGAAAGTACTGGGATGAGTTTGCAAAGGACCCAAGGAATGTATGGTTTGCTTTAAGCGCGGATGGCATTAATCCTTTCGTGGAGCAGAGCAGCAATCACAGCACCTGGCCCATGACTCTATGTATGTATAACCTTCCTCCTTGGATGTGCATGAAGCGGAAGTTCATTATGATGCCAGTTCTCATCCAAGGCCCTAAGCAACCCGGCAACGAAATTGATGTGTACCTAAGGCCATTAGTTGAAGAACTTTTACAGCTGTGGAATGGAAACGGTGTACGTACGTGGGATGAGCACAGATAGGAGGAATTTAACCTTAAGGCGTTGCTGTTCGTGACCATCAACGATTGGCCCGCTCTCAGTAACCTTTCAGGACAGACAAACAAAGGATACCACGCATGCACGCACTATTTAGATGACACTGAAAGTATATACCTGGACAAATGCAGGAGGAATGTGTACCTGGGCCATCGTCGATTTCTTCCAACCAACCATCAATGTCGAAAGAAAGGCAAGCATTTCAAAGGCGAGGCAGATCACCGGAAGAAGCCCGCCATGCGCACCGGTGATCACGTGCTTGCTATGGTCAATGATTTACACTACGTAATCTTTGGAAAGGGTCCCAGTGGACTAGCTATTCTGAATGACGCTGAGGGACATGCACCCATGTGGAAGAAGAAATCTATATTTTGGGACCTACCCTACTGGAAAGACCTAGAGGTCCGCTCCTCAATCGACGTGATGCACGTGACGAAGAACCTTTGCGTGAACCTGCTAGACTTCTTGGGCGTGTATGGTAAGACAAAAGATACACCTGAGGGACGGGAGGACCTGCAACGTTTGCACGAAAAAGACGGCATGCCTCCGAAGCAGTATAAAGGTCCTGCCAGCTACGCTCTTACGAAAGAAGAGAAAGAAATTTTCTTTGAATGCCTGCTCAGTATGAAGGTCACGACTGGCTTCTCGTCGAATATAAAGGGAATAATAAATATGCCAGAGAAAAAGTTTCAGAACCTAAAGTCTCATGACTGCCACGTGATTATGACGCAACTGCTTCCGGTTGCATTGAGGGGGCTTCTACCAGAAAACGTCCGATTAGCCATTGTGAAGCTATGTGCATTCATCAATGCAATCTCTCAGAAGGTGATCGATCCAGAAGTCGTACCAAGGCTAAGGAGTGATGTGGCGCAATGTCTTGTCAGTTTCGAGCTGGTGTTCCCACCATCCTTCTTCAATATCATGACGCACGTCCTAGTTCATCTAGTCGACGAGATTGTCATCCTGGGGCCCGTATTTCTACACAATATGTTCCCCTTTGAGAGGTTCATGGGAGTCATAAAGAAATATGTCCGTAACCGTGCTAGGCCAGAAGGAAGCATCTCTATGGGCCATCAAACAGAGGATGTTATCGGGTTTTGTGTTGACTTCATTCCTGGCCTTAACAAGATAGGTCTCCCTAAATCGCGGTATGAGGGGAGACTGACTGGAAAAGGCACTCTTGGAAGAGACTCAATAATATGTAGGGACGGATATTCTTGGTCTCAAGAACACTACATAGTTCTACAGAACTCTACCTTGGTGACCCCGTATGTCGATGAACAAGAGAACAGTCTGCGCTCCAAACACCCGGAGCAGTGGTACGACTGGATTACATGTGAACACATCAGGACTTTCAGCAGTTGGTTGGAAACACGTTTCATAGGTGACAACACTGTTTATGATGAGTTATACTTGTTGTCCAGGGGACCATCTTTGACTGTATTGACTTACAAAGGATACGAGATAAATGGGAATACATTTTACACGATCGCCCAAGATCAAAAGAGCACCAACCAAAACAACGGTGTCCGCTTTGATGCAGCAACCGAGAGCGGAAATGATACATGTTATGGTTACATAGTGGACATATGGGAACTTGACTACGGACCTGATTTTAAGGTCCCTTTGTTTAAGTGCAAATGGGTCAATCTGTTAGGCGGCGGGGTACAGGTAGACCCACAGTACGGAATGACAACAGTGGATCTGAAAAATCTTGGGTACACTGACGAACTGTTCATCCTAGCCAATGATGTGGCACAGGTTATCTATGTGAAGGACATGTCTACCAAACCGAAAAAAAGAAAAGATAAGGAAGCGAATACATCATACGATGAGCCAAATCGCCACATAGTTCTTTCAGGAAAAAGGGACATCCTGGGAGTGGACGGCAAGACAGACATGTCTGAAGATTATGAAAAGTTTCATGAAATTCCTCCCTTCAATGTCAAGGCTGACCCAAGCATCCTGATAAACAATGAAGATTATCCATGGTTACGGCGCAATAAGAAAATGACACAAGCGAAGAAAAAGTGAAGACTTTCTCCCGCAACTATTATGATGATACCATGCCAACTTTGTAACACACGAACATGCTACCATTGTCCGTTTTGTACATGCACATGCTATGTGGGTGAAATTATGATATAATCCCAACTTTCAACTTTTTTAGAATTCATTTCAAAGTGATTGTCCATTTTGTACACGAAGTGCATCAAGTTTTCTCTATAAGCGCATATATTCTCATTTTTTGAGTAAGTTAATCACAAAAGGTATTTTCAAATTTGAAAACTAATGGCACTAACATAAAGTTTATAATTTTTCTAAAACTAATGGCACTAACAAAAAGTTTATAATTTTGCTAACCTAAAAGCAAACAGAATTAAAAATTAAAGCAAAGAACAAAAGAAAATAAATAATGCAAAAAACAAATCAAAAAAATAGGAAAAAACTATTTTTATAGTAAAGTTAATCACAAAATAAAATAAATAAAGCAACAAAGAAAACAAAAAAACTAAAAAAGTATTTTCAAATTTGAAAACTAATGGCACTA
>NC_041386.1:598130907-598140739 GCF_002162155.2 Triticum dicoccoides | reverse complement strand
AAAGTGTTTTCAAATTTTAAAACTAATGGCACTAACAGAAAGTTTATAATTTTTTTAAAACTAAAAGCATAAATAATTAAAAAATAAAGCAAATTCTATTTTTATAGTAAAGTTATTCATAAACTAGTGATTCACACAAATTTTAAAAAATACAAATTTAAACTATTCAAAATTTTAAAACTAATGGCACTAACAGAAAGTTTATAATTTTTGTGACCTAAAATCAAAAAGAAATCACTAAAAAACTATAAGTATTTAGTTGTAAGTAGAAATAAAAAATAAATAGAAAAAAAATTCTATTTTTATAGTAAAGTTATTCATAAACTAGTGATTCACACAAATTTTTAAAAATTCAAATTTTAAAACTAATGGCACTAACGGAAAATTTATAATTTTTGTGACCTAAAAGCAAAAAGAAATCACTAAAAAACTGTAAGTATTTAGTTTTAAGTAGAAATAAAAAAATAAAAAACCAAAAAATGTAGAAATAAAAAAGAAAAAATTAAAAAAAATGCCACCTACTGGGCCTCCATGGCCTGAATACGACTAGAAACCCTACATGGGCCAGGATTCAGGCCCGCAGAAGGCCCAATAGGCCCATAGGCAGTAGCAAGTTTAGGCCCGAAAGCCTGCATTAGAGAGGAGCTCGAATGGGGAGGCACACCAGCGCTTATAAACAAGTGCGGGCACCCTTCAGCTAGCGATGTGGGACTAAACTTTTGGGCGCGGGCAGCACAACGCCATTGGTCCCGGTTGGTGGCACCAACCTTGACCAATGCCCCCCTTTAGTCTCGGTTGGTGCCACCAACCGGGACCAAAGGTCGCCGCTTCCCGCCCTTTGGGCTGCTGAAAATTGGCCTTTAGTCCCGGTTCTTGGAACCAACCGGAACTAAAGGGAGCATTAATCCCGGGTTGTAGCACGAACCGGGACCATTGCTCTGGCTATATAAGCCAACACTTGTGAAATTTTGGCCAACCGCCATTCTTCTCTCCAACGCCGCCAGGCTCCTGCGCTGCTCCTTGACGCCGTCGTCGCTGTCGCCTCCCCTAGCCGCCTGAGGTCGCCGTCGCCGCCCGCTCGCCGTCGCCCATGCCCTCGCCCGACGCCGTCGCCGATCACCGCCCTGCCCCGACGCGTGTCGCGCGCCCCAGTCCGCGCGCCCCCGTCATCGTCGTCGCCCTGCCCCGCCCCATTCCTCGCCGCCGAACGCGCGCCCCCTGCCCCGTCGCCGTCCTCGCCACCGAACCCGCACCCCTGCCCCTCCCTTGGTCCGGCCGGTGCCGCCCCTCCCCTGTTCCTTTTTTCATATATTATATGCTTGTTTTTTCAGATTATATATATGTGTATATATGTGAGTATATGTATTGTGTATGCTGCTTCTTTTCAGATTTTTTTCATACATATGATGATTTGTATTTTGCTTTTTTATAAAAATGTATATATGTTTGTATGTTCTCTGTGTATATATGTTCATATATGCAAAAAAGTTAGATTTATATTTTTAGAAAAGGATTATCTATATATGTTCTCTGATTTAGTACATTTTAGGTTAGTTTCATTTTTGGAAAAGTTTTATATGTTTAGGAGAGGAAAAGGAAAATAAGAAGAGGAAAAAGGAGAAGAAGAGGAGAGGAAGAAAAGGAAGAGGAGAAGAAGAAGGAAATAGAGGAGAAGAAGAAAAAATCGAAATTTCTATTTTTTCTTCTTCTCCTCTATTCCTTTCTTCTTCTCCTCTTTTTTTTCTTCTTTTTTTCTTCGATCTTCTCCCCCTCCCGATAGGAAAGTTTTATATAGAAAGTTACAATTTTAGAAACGTTTTATATATGCAAAAGTTACAATTTTAGAAAAAGAAGGTAGGAAAGAAGAAAATAAGAAGAGGAAAGAAAGAAGAAGAGGAGAGGAAAAGAAGAGGAGAAATTATAAATAAGAAGAAGAAAAAAGAAGAAAAAGAAGAGGAGAAGAAGAAAGGAATAGAGGAGAAGAAGAAAAAAATTCTATTTTTTCTTCTTCTCCTCTATTCCTTTCTTCTTCTCCTCTTTTTTTCTTCTTTTTTTCTTCGATCTTCTCCCCCTCCCGATAGGAAAGTTTTCTATAGAAAGTTACAATTTTAGAAACGTTTTATATATGCAAAAGTTACAATTTTAGAAAAAGAAGGATAGGAAAGAAGAAAATAAGAAGAGGAAAGAAAGAAGAAGAGGAGAGGAAAAGAAGAGGAGAAATAAATAAGAAGAAGAAAAAAGAAGAATCGCCGAGGGGTCGAGGGTCGGGAACTAGGAAGATAGAACACACTTCAGAAAAAAGAAGAGGAGAGGAAAAGTTACAATTTTCTTCTTCTTCTTCTTCTTCTTCTTAATTTTTATCGGGAACGAGGGTGTCGAGGATCGCCGAGGGGTCGAGGGTCGGGAACTAGGGTAGAGGGTAGAGGGTCGTTAAGGGGTCAAGGGTCGAGGGTTTCAGGGTCGAGGGTTCGAGGGTTCTATAGGGTCGAGGGTCGAGGGTAAAAAAAGAAGAGGAAGAAGAGGATAAAAAAAGAAGAGGAAGAAGAAAAAAAAGAGGGTCGTCGAGGGACGAGGGTCGTCGAGGGACATAGATGTAGTGTCGTCGTTGTCGATATATAACCCCTCCCGATAGCTTACTATGATTAGGTACCTAGTTCTACATTTGGCACTAATATATCCATCTGTCATGTTTGAATAATAATTGCCATGTTGTAAATATTTGTAGAAACTATGGACATCGCCCTAGACGAAGCAACAAAAGAAGCGTTGTTGAGGGACATAATCGCAGAAGGAAGTGATGACATCTCGTTGTTTCTCAACGAAACCGATGGTCTGGAAGGAGAGGGTGAACAAGCTGGCTACGGTGACCTAATGCCGGTGCAAGAAGAAGAACATGAGGACGGCTCAGGTGACCCAATGCCGGTGCAAGAAGGAGACCGTGATGACGGCTCCGGTCACCGAACCGAGTCCGACCAGGTATATATATTAGTTAAGCCTATGCTGACTAGCTGATTGATGCATTCATTGTTTTGGTATGTACACATATTAATTAAGTCTTTGTTCTTTTTTCTAGCCCTCCGGATCGAGCACAACTTCGGTAAAGAGACGAGGCCCGAAGAAAAAGTTGAGCTCGTATGAAAAGTTTGAGATCATAGCAATCGCGTCCGACGGCCAATCTATTGAACCACTCAGGACAAAGAGCGCATTTGTTGCTCAGTGCGGGATTCTGATTAGGGACCGAACCGTGGAGTTGATTCAATAAAGAAAACAAGGCTAGTTTCAGCAGTAGTGCAATTAGTACTAGTACGTCTCTGACAAAGGAATCAATCGGAGACTGGTGCTAGCTTTGTACGTGCACATCTAGCCGCTTGGGGCAGAAACCAAGCCAGTCAGCGTCGCTTCGCTTCGTCGTCATTCGTCGTCGGTCATATCGCCATCGCCGGAAGTACTCGGCGTCGGGACTGGGCCAACAGAGTTCGTGCCGTGCACGCCGCTGACCGTCGCCGAAGGCCGCACTTCCGGCGCTGCAATGATGGGGGAGCTGGCGCCGCTGTGGACGAATGCTGCTGTGGATTGTGTGTCGTCAGCTTCTTGCTTTTCCGTGCCGTCTTCTTGTGATACAGCGCAGGCCGTGGATGCTCAGCCTGGGGAAGATCCTTGGATTTTCATGGGACGAAAGGGTCGTCCCCGTGGCGATGTGAGTTGTGACCATGCTTCCCAATCTGCAAAGCTTGAGCAAGCTGCGGCCTTCAGACGGAGAACCTATGGTCGATGTTTCCGCTGCTTGGCTCCGGACCACAAGGCCGCCTTCTGCCGCGACCCGATTCGATGCCTTACATGTCTCCGCTCTGGGCACCGTGAGAGGGATTGTTGCCTTCGCCTCTCCTCCGTCAGAGCTCCTCGCCGCCGTGCGCGTGCCTCTCCAGCTCCGCCATGTCCGTCCTCGGATAGCCGCTCTTAGGCTTCCGTTGTTGCTCCTGTAGTGCATGCTGAAGTTCTCGAGTCTGTGAGGTTTTCTGAAGCTTCTAGTGGAGGTAGTTCTGATCATGAGGTTGTGGCAAAATCTTCTGAATCCTTGCTTGCCTCGAGTGGTTCTGATTCTCAGGTCATGATGGAGCTGGCGCTCCGTCCATTGCATAAGCTTGAGGACTCTTTGTGCTTGTGGTTGGCACGTGCAACCAGCTTACTGGAGCGGGCGGAGGCATCAGTTGGTCCGCAGGGGTCGTTGCCGACGGCGCAGGCGGCGCTGGTGGCAAACCACAGGGACCAAGGTATTGAGGACATTGGCAACACCATGAAGCCGCTGACCTTGGGGTTAGTTGCTCCGGTGGTGGCCACTGAGATCAGCCTAGCTAGTTCTATCTCCGATGAAGTACAGGCTGTTGCAAAGGGCTGCGGTTTCGCGATTGATGAAGGTGACACTTTGCATGACTTAACCGAGCTGATCAAATGCCTCAGTGCCATGCCTGCGATCACCCAGGGATTGATTCGCCTTGTCAAAGCGGAGCAGATCAAGCATGCCAACCAGGTGGTATGTGCCGCCGTGAGGGTCAACTCTGCAACATGTTAGTCGCCGCCTTGTTTCCTCTTCTACGGTGTTTTTTATTTTGGGAATAGTTCGCATGAGGTTTCGCAGGTTGGCTCGTTGGGAGGCGTCATCCGTGGTGTCGTACGTTAGGTGTTTGAGTTCTACTGTGGGCTTGGCCCTCTATATCAGTTTTCGCTCATTTTTCCGGCAATTAACTGGGCAGCTATCTTCTTCTTAATTAATGAAAAAGTCAAAGCTTTTGTCTTTGTTTAAAAAAAAAGAGCGCCTCATGGAGGTCGTTGAAGCGCTACCACGCGTGGTTGCCGCTGCTACGGGAGAGGGCGCCTTGGTTGTGCGCCAGCGCCGAGCGCCACGTCTCGACGGTGGGCTAGCTGGAGCGTTTTGAATCCGATCCAACTCCTCCAGGTTTGTCCCAGATCCGATCGTAAACCGAAGTTTGATCGTCTAAGATCACGAGGCTCTTAATCCGATCTAATATCTCGTTCATGAGCGCTTTGTCAGCCTCGCCCATATCATGACAGAAAGTCGGGCTTAGCTGAAGTTTGCCCGGGGTCCCATCTGACACTGCCTCGGGATTTTTGTCTGTCAAAGTTGACGTCTGATCCGACGAGAGCTCATTCGGCTCCAGGCTCGAGGTCAGAACTGATGTGTGCTTTGCATCGTGCTCCTGATCAGAGATCGAATCTAAGATCAGCACGTAGGCATCGGCGAGGTCTTGGGATTGGTCCAAAAAAGTGTTTGCAAATTCAAAAAATATTCACGAATTTTAAAATAAAAAAGAAAAATAAAACAAATAATATAAAATAAAAAAACTAGAAGAAAAAACCAGCAAAGGAAAGAAATCCCATATGTAGCGTATCCTGGACATTACAAGACAAGATTGAATCATTTCATATCCATGCAAGTATTAGGTTCTCCTGTATTTTCTCCCGAACTTTTGAAATACGTGGGAAGCTATTTTGAAAACTCAAAAGTTGGACAAAATTAAACAACTGGAGAGCAACATAAGAGTAACTACAAATATTTAATCACAATACATAAGCTAAAAAATTTCTTTGCTGACTAAGCACGCTAAGAAAACTGAACTGGACAAGTATATTTTATGATCATAAGCTTATCCTGAGATGTTTGCATCTTCATCTTCTTAAGTTTAATTTTCTGAAATCCCATTTTCAGTGATGCATCTTGCGTTATTGGAGGGCGTGTGGAGGTGTGTCTCCACCCAATCTCGCAGGATTTCGTCAGTGCTGGTCTGCAGTGGATTCGCTTTGATCTAGTCTTTGTTAGTGTGTCTACAGGTTGGACCCTTTCTATCTATACTTCTCTTCATCGACGATGCTTGTTGTTTTAGTGGGTTGGTTCTGTGGGGCCTTAGCACAATGACTTTCTGACTGTCTACTACTCCCTCCGTAAATTAATATAAGAGCGTTTAGAACACTACTTTAGTGATCTAAATGCTCTTATATTAGTTTACAGAGGGAGTACAACAAGTCTGGCCTGGCTCTGGTGAGGGAGGGTGATGACGGTGGTGCGTCTTCGGCTCGCTGCAGTACTTGTAGTCATCACTAAGTGGTGTACAGACATGGATATAATTTTTATTATTTTTGTTTTCTTTGTACCGACATGACATGATGAATAGATCGAGTGTTTTCTCGCACAAAACTCTAAGCAGTTCTTATTTCTTTGTTAAAAAAAGAAATCATTGTGTATTTCGCAGAATGTTCAGGCTCTATTTAAAAACCGTGCATCATGAAATATTGAAAACTGCATCATATTTTAAAGAAATATTGAGTTTGAAAATCAATATATTTTTAAAAAATTTCCATCACGTATTTTGAAAATTATGTCACTATACATTTTTAAATTCTCACAATGTATCTAAAATGACCATTTTTTCATGGTTAAAAAATGTTCATTGCGTTAAAAAAATCCATAACGTATAAAAAATTACATCATGTATTTAATAAATGTTCACCTTGTATTTATTCATCATATAATAAAATATGTAATCATGCAATTTTATAACGTTCACCGTGTATTTTAAAAATGTTCACAGTATATTACAAAATACTTATGTATGCAAATGAAAATGTTCATCTCTTGTTTAATTTTTTTTTGGTGCGTGCAAAATATTCATCATTTTTTTTACAAGAAACTTTTGATCTATTTATCTTCAATCTTGGCAGTTCAACGAATACAAGAAATAATAAATACTACATCTAGATTCATAGACCACCTAACGACGACTACAAGCACCGAAGCAAGGTGCGCCGCCGTCATCGCCCCTCCCTCGCCGGAGCCGGGCACAACTTGTTGTAGTAGAAAATCGAAAAGTGGTCATGTTAAAATCCCATAGGACCAACGCACCAGAACAACCGCAGCCAATGAAGAGAAGTTTAGATCGCAAGGATCCAACCTGAAGACACATGAATAAAGACGAACAAAGACTGGATACGAGCGGATCCACCAAAGACAACCGCCGACCAAATCCCACGGGATCCGTCAGAGACACACCTCCACATGCCCTCCGACGATGCTAGACGCACCACCGGAACGGGGCCTAGGCGGGGAGAACCTTACTCCAACTTCAAGAAACTGCCGCTGTCTCATCTTCCTGAGCAGGGCACAGACTCTAACAAAACTTGCAGAAGCGCTTAAAAGCGGAGCCTTCCCGACGGCAAGGGCCGGGGTCCACCGCGCACTCATAGCCTTAAGGCCATAGGAGACGGGGCAGATCGGCGGTGCCGTCGACAGGAGGCAGAAACCCTATCCGCCTTTTCTTGGAGGAGAGACAAAGGGATGTGGTCTAATTTTCCGTGAAAGATCCCACTATAATAATAGGTTTTTCCTAAATCTCGACCAATTGAAAAGTGAGATCATCGTGTATTACAAAAAATGATTATTTTGCATTAAAAGTTATTCGTCGCGTATTTTTCAATAAAGTTTGTTGCGTAACAATTCGTTGTGTCGAACTTTAGCTCAATTTTTGCAAATGACGCAAGGCTTTCAAAATTCTCTTTCCAAGTTGGTCAGAGCTGTAGGTACGACGCACGTACATGCATTTGTCGATCAGAATCAACTTGCAGGGAAGGTGCACTGCAGGCACGTAGGTGCCACGAAATCGACTTGGGCACGTACATGAACCCTACTCGGTCACGCCTCACGGCCTCGACCGGCCGAGCGATAAGTATCTCGACCACGAGCACATCTATGATCCAGGCGCTAGCCGTATGTCCTCTCCACCGATCGATCTTTTGCCGCATCTGATCATCGTCATCATCAACGATGGACTACGCCACCCACGGCAACGACTTCCTCGCCGGCTTGCCCCGCGACATCCTCCTCATAGTCCTGCGCCGCCTGCCGAACCGCGCGGTCGCCGAGTCCCGGCGCGTATGCCACACGTGGCGCGCCGCCATCGACGGCAGCGCAGTCCTCCTCGCCCGCTTCAACCGCATCTTCCCGCCACGCGCCTTCCCCGGCATCTTCACCAGCAACTACGTGGCAGTCCCCGGCGTCTTCACCGGCGGCAAGCACAGGACAACCGACAAGTCCTCTTTCTTCGCCCGCGCGGGAAAGCCGCCACGTACCCCCGCCGCCGACGGGCGGGAAAGCCGCCACGTACCCCCGCCGCCGACGGGCCTGTGTTCCGGCGTCCTCCCTTCAAGCACGACTGGGCCTCCGTGCTGGACCATTGCAACGGCCTCCTGCTCCTCCGCCAGGACAGCCCCCGCCTCTACTACGTGTGCAACCCGGCGACAGTGCGGTGCGCCCGCTTGCCTGCCTTGCCCACTTCGTATTTCTGGAGTATCTTCCTCGCCTTTGACCCGGCCGTGTCACGGCACCACGAGGTGTTCCTATTCCCACGGACGATGACACAACTGTGACCTGTAAGGGAGGCGGTCCGATCCCGCGTCAAAGCACAAGAGCTGTTATGCGGCTTGTTTGAAGAAGGCCAACCATATGAAGAAGAGGGAAAAGAAGAACAAGGCGAGGTTGAACAAACACATGAGCTAGCTGTCGAGGATCAGCCCGAAGATGAGGTGTTGTCTTTAATGGTGTTCTCGTCACGGACTAACAGGTGTGAGAGCTGAGAGTTTGTGCCCGGAATCTGTTGCACTTCTCAGCGCCTCTACGACATGTTGCCAGCATATGAAAACTACAACCAAATATGGAAGTCGGCTGTGTATTGGCGAGGGTCTCTCTATGTGCATTGCGGCAATAACATTCTTATGATCCTAAGAAACTCACGGGTAACCTATGATATGGTCCAGCTGCCGGGAACGCCTTGTGACGAGGAAGAGCATAGATGCACCCTTCCTACTAGGTCGGTCTTTGGGAGCTATGAGAAAGGGATCTACTATGTGGCGCTCGACATGTTCCAACTCCAGGTGTGGAAACTGGCGGAACTTCTTGATGGGCAGTTAGGGTGGACACAGACACACGATGCCAACCTTAGTCCTTTCGGTCACAAAATAAAGCAGTCATACCAGCTTATAAAACCGATGGCGCAATGGGAGTTAGTCGAGAGCAGTGAAGCAAAAGTCAGCCTCTTTGAACCCCTCGGTGGCCAGAGCAAAGAGGAAGGCAAAGATGAAGAAGAGAAAACCAAAAGTGGGTCCAGCTACATGTGGGACTCGGATGAGGATAACTTCATTGACCTGGATGAAGGTGTCGCCGTCCGACCCAAGCTGTTGGAGTGCTAGTGGTACTGCAGGATCATCGGAATGCATCCGCACAAGGACGTGCTCCTCCTCCACATGAACGGCAGGGCGATGGCGTACCATCTCAGCACCTCGAGGATGCAACACCTAGGCAAGGGGCTCGTCAAGGAAGTCGGCCAGCGGAACGACGTCGAGCATGCATTCCCTTACCACCCGTGCTACATGGATACGCTCCCTGTGGGGAAGATGTCGCAGTGAATGTATCGTAGTGACACTAGTAGAAAAAGGGTCAAACGTGAAGCACATTAGTGCCGGTTTGAATTTGAGCCGGCACTAATAGTATCATTAGTGCCGGTTCGAACGGCTATGCATTAATGCCGGTTCGTGTTGAACCTTTAGTACCGGTTCGTGCCACGAACCGGTACTAAAAGGGTAATGGCAGGCTGGCGTCAGGCCGAGGCCCCACGATCACCTTTAGTACCGATTCGTGTCACAAACCGGTACTAAAGGGCTAACCTTTAGTACCGGTTTGTGCCACGAACCGGTACTAAAGGGGTCTGGCCTATAGTACCGGTTTGTGACACAAACCGGCACTATAGGGCAATTTTCAAACTCTACC
>NC_041386.1:598123958-598130243 GCF_002162155.2 Triticum dicoccoides | reverse complement strand
AAAAATCAAAAGAAAATGATAAAAACTTCAAAAAATAAAATCCTTCGAGAGGTAGTTATATTACTACATCTACTAGTTAGGAAAATTTGAAAACTTAAATTTGGACATGTTTTGAAAAAAATGTAGGGAAAATGTAAAACGGCTATAACTTTTGCATACGATATCGGAAAAAACGTATAATATATCAAAAAATTCAACACGAAAATCCGCATCCGATGGAGACGGTCTATGGCCTGTTTGCAATTTTTTAGAATCCTCAAATTCCAAAAGGAAAAAAAGATATGGTCAAATTTAAGTTTTTTTAAAAAAAATTGTTAAATCTGGTCAAACTACTTATTCAAGAAGTATTAATGTTACTACATAATTACTCAAGAATATTAGTGTTACTAAATAATTATTTCAATTTTTTGAATTTTGGTCAAATCTGGTCAAACTGTGGTCAAACTTATTCAAGAAATATTAGTGTTACTAAATAATTACTGTTTTTTAGAATAATAGTTTCAAACTCAAACAGTGAAATATGTGACTTCATGCTCAAGCTAAACTCCTGAGGGTTAATAGGATTGACATCTTACTATTATCAGGAAAACAACAAGTGCAGACTTGGAAACGAAGGAGAATAGAACCCGAAAGTTAAGCGTGCTCGGGCTGGAGTAGTGAGAGGGATGGGCGACCGGTCGAGAAGTTAGATGATTTGGAATGAGTAATCCACACTTGAGCAGTTAAGAGAGGTGATTAGAGACTAAATCACCAAATAATTCAGAAAAATTAAAAATCGAAAAAAAATAATCAAAAAAAATTCAAAAAAACCTTTTAGTACCGGTTGGTAACACCAACCGGTACTAAAGGTCCCCCATACCAGGGCGCGAGCTCACGCCACGTGGTGGCACTTTAGCGCCGGTGTCCGCATACGTGGTCAACGCTCACGCCACTTTAGCGCCGGCGCCACGTGGTCAGCTTGTCCAGCTCTCCGGTGATGTGGTGAGTGGCGCCGGTGTCCGCATACCAGTTCGTGTCAACGCCGTAGGAATCGGTGACCATGTTGGCCCTCTTATCCTCAGGCTCATCTTCGTCATACCTGTGCCAGCAGTCACGGGCGTCCCCTGGATGGTGCCTGTGACAGATTTGACACTCCAGATAATCACGAACCTGCTGCTGCCGTTGTTGCTGTGGGCGGTCGTGGCCGCCGTTGCCGCCAGATGGACTCGGGGAGGAGCGCCTGCCTCGGCCACGACCTCTGCTGTAGCCGCGACCACGCCCCCTGTTGTAGCCGCGCCCGCGTCCCCTGTACGCCATGTTCGCTAAGGAGTTGAAGCCAGCATCGACGCCATCGCCTAGCATCTCCACTCGCTGATCGAACGCCGCGATCTGGGCGAAGAGATCGTTGACTTAACTGCGCCGATAGCCGCCACAACAGCGTCATAGTCTCTGTCGAGACCCGCAAGCACGTAGTCGACCATCTCTGGATCAGAGACAGGGCGACCCGCCGCGGCAAGCTCATCCGCCAGGTTCTTCATCTTGGCGATGTAGGAGGTGCTCGACATGGATCCCTTCTTGGTGTTGGTGATGGCAATCCGCAAGTTTGTGATGTGAGATTGGGACTGCGAGACAAAAATAGTGGTGATAGCAGTCCAAAGATCAAAAGTTGTCTCCTTACTCGTGACTTGGGCAAGAATCTCTTTTGACAAAGAATTCAGGAGATAACTCAGGACCTGCTGGTCCTTCGAGACCCATTGCGCATACAGAGGGTTTGGCTCCTATGCCGTGGTCTTGTCCGCCTGCTGCTGCTGCACTGTCTTCGGTGGCGCAGCGTCAGATCCATCCAGGAGGCCGGTGACTTACGCTCCTCGCAGTCCCGGCATGACCTGGGTCCTCCATAGGATATAGTTGGTTCTGGTGAGTTTCTCAGCTGGTGGAGCACCAAGGTTGATGGCGTTGGTGGCCGAGGAGGACATGGTGGTGTGGTGATCGTGATCTGGTGGTGGTGATCGAAGGAGAAGCTTTTCTGGCTAGATAGATGGGAAGAGGTTGGCTCTGATACCATGTCAGGAAGCGTTTCTACTCCCTCGTAAGGGAGCCGCGTTGGATTTATATTGATCAGGGCGCAAGGCCAAGCTTGGAGTACAAGTTGGAAACCTACCGATCTTTAGGATTCGCTGGTTAGATGTGATATGAGATAAGAGAGAGAGAAAGAGGGGTTTAGTTGAGATCACAAATGTATTACACATAAACTCTAACAAAATCGTTGGGTGGACGACGGAGTACTCCCTAATCTCTTTTTACTTCGCATATAAGATTTATTTGAAGTCTGACCGTGCTTATATAAAAAAATATCAACATTCACAATAGTAGTTCCAAATAGATGTTATTAGATGCATCATCGAATTAATTTCCGTATTATATAACTTTAATATTGGAGATGCTGGCATTTTTAAATATAAATTTGGTCAAAGTTTATGAAACTTGACATCAGAAAAATCTTATACGCGAAGTAAAAAAGAAACAGTGGAGTAACTAGGGGTACTAATTCGTTGAGTTCTAGTATACATGGCCGGACGGCCGGTAACTAATCCTCTTGCAGTTTCCCTTCATCGTTTCATTTTGGTAACATGTCGGTCTTCACGGTTGGGTGCAACATGGTCACCCATCTTGGCCATACGCTAGCTAGCTGCATGCGTTGCACGTCGCCGGCAAGACGGCCGGCCGGCCCCCGTTCTCTTTCACATGCCGCCTTTCCTCTTTCCATGCATCTGTACGGTGTACCCATGCATGCACACATGGAGCTGGAGACATTTGCAATAGAGGTGGTGTCGCAGAATTTTTCTATTTTCGTCGTCACCATTTTCTGCAGCATAGATGATGTTGCAGGAGGATTTTTTGCAACAAAGGTGGTGCTACCAAAAAAAAATTTTTGCTTTCCTCTAAAACTTTTTTTTTGCAATGTAGATGATGTTGCTGGAGTATTTTTGTAACATAAACGATGTTGCAAAAAAAATCAATGAAAGATGAACTGGACAAGTGGGAGGCCAAGGGGAGGCGGACGGGAGGGTAATAGGAAAGGAAGGAAGAGGAAGTAGGTTGTGGTGGCACACTGGCACAGGAGAGTGATGGCCGGAGGGAGGTCCGGCGGAAAGGGGCGGCGCTAGCTGGAGCTGGACCAGGCGTGCATCTGCCCCTCTTGGATCAGACGAAAAATGCAGCGCGTGCGACTCGCCGGCACATGCCATGTGTTGCATTTTGGATACAAAATGAATTTTAAATATTCAAATGCAATAAACATGGCATAATATAATTTCACACAAACAAGTTGATGAATAAAAGTTCATGCCCACTAGTTCATTCAACCAAGTTCAAAATGCATACCAAGTTCATGACACAAACGAAAGACACATCAACAATCAAGCCTCGTCCTCGTCTTCATCCTCATCTTCCTTCGATTCATCCGACTCCTTCGAAGACGATTCTTCCTTCTCCTCTTCATCATTGTCGCGCGCCACATCACGTGAAGCTCAGACGGGGTTGGCAAGATCTTCAATGACATCTTCATGGGAAGGTGTGTGAGGCACACCGAAAGACATTCCGCCCATGACGGCCGGAGGTGCTCCAAAGCCACCCATAAGAGACGCAAAACTCATGCCTCCCATGCCAGCCATGGCGCCGGGAGGTGCTCCAAAGCCACCCATGCCTCCCATGGTCTCCATGGTAGCTCCAAAGCCACCCATGGCACCCATGCCACCCATGGTAGCTCCGAAGCCACCCATGCCTCTCATGGCGCCAAGGCCACCACCACCAATGCCGCCAAGGCCACCGCCACCCATGGCACGAATCATGGCTCTTTTTTGGATCAAGATTTTTTCACGGGCAAGATTGACATACTCCTTTTGCGCTTCATTGAGGATAGATGTGTCAAGAAGAACAAGTGCTTCTCCCAATCCAACAATCTAGATCGCTCCTCCATGCTCACCTTCCTCTCCTCCAAGGCCGCCTTCCTCTCCTCGGCCACCACCCTCCTCTCCTCGGCCGCGGCATCTTGGTTCCTTGCCATTTTTCTCACCTCGTTGGCTTATTTTCTTGCCTTCACAATAGCTTCCATAGCATTTTTGAGCTCATCATCTCCTTTCCTCTTCTTCTTTTCTTTTGTGTCTTTCTTGGTTCCATCTGGTCGTTTTGGCTTCGAGTATGAAACCGAGTTGGGTGTGGGGCTTCTCTTGCCGTCATCACTTGATGCATCCTCCTCCTCATCATCATCCAACTCACACTACTAGGGAAAAGCCTAGCAGCAGCGCGGGTTTTGGGTGTATCAGTAGCGCGGGTGCCCGCGCTACTGATACGGCACCACAGCTAACTTGTAGCAGTAACGTGTGTTGACACACGCTACTGCTATACATGGTTAGCTGTAGCGTGCGTTGCAAACAGCGCTACTGCTAATTAGCTGTAGCGGGTCTTATACCCCGCGCTACTGCTACTACTTTCAAAAACAAAAACAAAATCTCGATCCCGTGCGTGCTGTCAATGGCAGCAATGGTAAGATCTAGCGATGATTGGCGTCGCCGGAGGCATGAACGGACAGCAGAAGACCAGATCCAGCAGTGGCTATTGGAGAGGGCCCGTTTCTATGGCAGAGCCAGGCCGCGGCGTGGGGCTCCTCTTCCCGACCATGCCAGATAGCTCCGGGTCATCCATGGCGACGACCTGCACCGGCATGGACATGGGAGGGTGAGTCAAACCAGAGGGAGAGAGAGAAAAGGAAAACCGAGGGAGAGAGGAAGGTGATGTAGGGAGCAGCGGAGCTAGTCACTGGTGGCGAGGTGCTCCGATGTGGTGGCGCGGGGCGGCGGCCTCCTAGACGTCGGTGGAATACCGGCGAGCTCCTAGACGCCGGCGGCGCAAGGCGGTGGCCTCTTTCGGCGCCATGGAGGAGGATGGGTGCATGGGCAAGAGGTCCATGTGATAGCGTATGAAAAGTGAGAGGAGAGAGTGGTGGAAGAGAGCAGGGATTTGGGAGAGGAGATGGGGATTCGGCCGAGGATATGGCGACTTCACCTACCTCGTACTTAGTAGTAGCGAGGGGTATAAAACCGCGCTACTACTATCAACTTAGTAGTAGCGCGGGTTTATACCCCTCGCTACTACTATGGCATGTGCCGGGGGCACGGTAGAGACCGCTTAGTAGTAGCGAGGGTTAAAAACCCGCGCTACTACTATCAACTTAGTAGTAGCGAGGGTTAAAAACCCGCGCTACTGATAATTAGCAGTAGCGCTTCTTTTTGTGCCGCGCTGCTGCTAAGATTCTGCGTATAAGGTTTTCCTTAGTAGTGTCAATTGTTCGCTTGCATTTGTTGCTCAAATTCAAATCATCTATATCATCATGCTTCTTCCATTTCTCATCATCCTTCAACACGTCATAGCAATGAGGCAAGGTAAATGGCCTTCCTTTCTTGATCTTTCCCTTCTTGGTCCTCTTCTCCTCTCCTTTGAACAAGTTTTGTGCAATATTGTACTACGTGAAAACAAAACAAGTTAGCACTCAAACACCAACAACAAGCATGATGAACATGGATGAAATGACACTTACTCTATCGTCCTCATTAGTGCCACCTGGGTTTAACTTGCCAACTGCCTTTTGTGCGGCCGCCCACTTTTGACAATCCTTGTTGATTGTCGACCACCGGGACCGAAGAGATCGAGCGGAGCGGTCAATTCCACTCACGTTGCGAACATCAAAGTGTTCCGTCATCCGAAGCCAATAAGCATCTCTACTTTGATCACCTCCAACGGATGGATCCCTCGAGACTTGCAACCAAGTATTGCATAGTAAGATGTCTTCAGTGTTGGTGTAATTGCCTGCTCTTCCTTTCGGTGCATCGACAATGCCCTCGCCATCTTCATCCACCTTAAACTCATGGTCATCGAAATATATGTCATTGGTTTGAGACCAATGCGAATAGTTGGAGCCAAGACCCATAGTTGACATGTATGCATCATCGTTGAGACTACAAAGTGTATAGAACAATGCAAATAAGCTATCTCTATGTATGCATTCAAAAAATAACAATAAAAAATAAGTTGGGGAAATTTTCTACCTTTGGGGCATTTCCTCAAACACATTGTGTGCGTCGGCCGTCGGCTCAACAAGTGAGCTCGCCGGCGCTTCGGTAGCCACCGTGCCCATCACACGCCCTGCAAGCTTGTTCCTCGACGCCTTCGAGGTGCCGGAGCCGTCCGCCGCCTTGTTCTTCTTCGCGGATGTCTTGCCCTTCTTCGGCCGCGCCGCATTTGGGAGCT
>NC_041386.1:598116835-598123501 GCF_002162155.2 Triticum dicoccoides | reverse complement strand
GGGGGAGGGGGAGGGCGGAGGTCATCCGCGGCTGCATGAAGAGGCCGCGCGCAAGGCCGATGCTCGGAGGAGCTCCGACGGAGGCGAGGCCAACGGTCCCCGCGCTAGGGTTTGCAGCGGCAACAGCGGTGGAGGGGTCGCGGCTGTAGGAAGGGGTGAGGGGGGGTGCCGGCGCGTGCGTCCATTGGGTCAATTCACCGGCGCCCGCGCTTGCGGGGCGAAGGTGGTGCGGTGGAGAAAGTGCGGCACGAGCGGGAAGACGTACGACTACTTCCTCTACGTTGCGTCAACGCTTCCGCTTCGGTCTACGAGGGTACGTAGACAACACTCTCCCCTCTCGTTGCTATGCATCACCATGATCTTGCGTGTGCGTAGGAAATTTTTTGAAATTACTACGTTCCCCAACAGTGGCATCCGAGCCTAGGTTATATGGTTTGATGTTATATGCACGAGTAGAACACAAGTGAGTTGTGGGCAATATAAATCATACTGCTTACCAGCATGTCATACTTTGGTTCGGCGGTATTGTTGGATGAAGCGGCCCGGACCGACATTATGCGTACGCTTACGCGAGACTGGTTCTACCGCCGTGCTTTGCACACAGGTGGCTGGCGGGTGTCAGTTTCTCCAACTTTAGTTGAACCGAGTGTGGCTACGCCCGGTCCTTGCGAAGGTTAAAACAGCACCAACTTGACAAACTATCGTTGTGGTTTTGATGCGAGGTAAGATTGGTTCTTGCTAAAGCCCGTAGCAGCCACGTAAAACTTGCAACAACAAAGTAGAGGACGTCTAACTTGTTTTGCAGGGCATGTTGTGATGTGATATGGTCAAGACATGATGCTAAATTTTATTGTATGAGATGATCATGTTTTGTAACCGAGTTATCGGCAACTGACAGGAGCCATATGGTTGTCGCTTTATTGTATGCAATGCAATCGCGCTGTAATGCTTTACTTTATCACTAAGCGGTAGCGATAGTCGTGGAAGCATAAGATTGGCGAGACGACAACGATGCTACGATGGAAATCAAGGTGTCGTGCCGGTGACGATGGTGATCATGACGGTGCTTCGGAGATGGAGATCACAAGCACAAGATGATGATGGCCATATCATATCACTTATATTGATTGCATGTGATGTTTATCTTTTATGCATCTTATCTTGCTTTGATTGACGGTAGCATTATAAGATGATCTCTCACTAAATTTCAATTAAAATTGTTCTCCCTGAGTATGCACCGTTGCCAAAGTTCGCCGTGCCCAGACACCACGTGATGATCGGGTGTGATAAGCTCTACGTCCATCTACAACGGGTGCAAGCCAGTTTTGCATACGCAGAATACTCAGGTTAAACTTGACGAGCCTAGCATATGCAGATATGGCCTCGGAACACTGAGACCGAAAGGTCGAGCGTGAATCATATAGTAGATATGATCAACATATTGATGTTCACCATTGAAAAATACTCCATTTCACGTGATGATCGGTTATGGTTTAGTTGATTTGGATCACGTGATCACTTAGAAGATTAGAGGGGTGTTTTTCTAAGTGGTAGTTCTTAAGTAATATGATTAATTGAACTTAAATTTATCATGAACTTAGTACCTGATAGTATCTTGCTTGTTCATGTTGATTGTAGATAGATGGCCCGTGCTGTTGTTCCGTTGAATTTTAATGCGTTCCTTGAGAAAGCAAAGTTGAAAGATGATGGTAGCAATTACACGGACTGGGTCCGTAACTTGAGGATTATCCTCATTGCTGCACAGAAGAGTTACGTCCTGGAAGCACCGCTAAGTGCCAAGCCTGCTGCAGGAGTAACACCAGATGTTATGAACGTCTGGCAGAGCAAAGCTGATGACTACTCGATAGTTCAGTGTGCCAAGCTTTACGGCTTAGAATCAGGTCTTCAACGATGTTTTGAACGTCATGGAGCATATGAGATGTTTCAGGAGTTGAAGTTAATATTTCAAGCAAATGCCCGGATTGAGAGATATGAAGTCTCCAATAAGTTCTATAGCTGCAAGATGGAGGAGAATAGTTCTGTCAGTGAACATATACTCAAAATGTCTGGGTATCATAATCACTTGACTCAACTGGGAGTTAATCTTCCTGTTGATAGTGTCATTGACAGAGTTCTTCAATCACTGCCACCAAGCTACAAGAGCTTCGTGATGAACTATAACATGCAAGGGATGAATAAGACGATTCCCGAGCTCTTCGCAATGCTAAAGGCTGCGGAGGTAGAAATCAAGAAGGAGCATCAAGTGTTGATGGTCAATAAGACCGTCAGTTTCAAGAAAAAGGGCAAAGGGAAAAAGAAGGGGAACTTCAAGAAGAACAGCAAACAAGTTGCTGCTCAGGAGAAGAAACCCAAATCTGGACCTAAGCCTGAAACTGAGTGCTTCTACTGCAAGCAGACTGGACACTGGAAGCGGAATTGTCCCAATTATTTGGCGGATAAGAAGGATGGCAAGGTGAACAAAGGTATATGTGATATACATGTTATTGATGTGTACCTTACTAGAGCTCGCGGTAGCACCTGGGTATTTGATACTGGTTCTGTTGCTAATATTTGCAACTCGAAACAGGGACTACGGATTAAGCGAACACTAGCAAAGGACGAGGTGACGATGCGCGTGGGAAATGGTTCCAAAGTCGATGTGATCGCGGTCGGCACGCTACCTCTACATCTACCTTCGGGATTAGTTTTAGACCTAAATAATTGTTATTTGGTGCCAGCGTTGAGCATGAACATTATATCTGGATCTTGTTTGATGCGAGACGGTTATTCATTTAAATCAGAGAATAATGGTTGTTCTATTTATATGAGTAATATCTTTTATGGTCATGCACCCTTGAAAAGTGGTCTATTTTTGATGAATCTCGATAGTAGTGATACACATATTCATAATGTTGAAGCCAAAACATGCAGAGTTGATAATGATAGTGCAACTTATTTGTGGCACTGCCGTTTAGGTCATGTCAGTGTAAAGCGCATGACGAAACTCCATACTGATGGACTTTTGGAACCACTTGATTATGAATCACTTGGTACTTGCGAACCGTGCCTCATGGGCAAGATGACTAAAACACCGTTCTCTGGTACAATGGAGAGAGCAACAGATTTGTTGGAAATCATACATACAGATGTATGTGGTCCGATGAATGTTGAGACTCGTGGCGGATATCGTTATTTTTTCACTTTCACAGATGATTTAAGCAAATATGGGTATATCTACTTAATGAAGCATAAGTATGAAACATTTGAAAAGTTCAAAGAATTTCAGAGTGAAGCTGAAAATCATCGTAACAAGAAAATAAAGTTTCTACGATCTGATCGTGGAGGAGAATATTTGAGTTATGAGTTTGGTCTACATTTGAAACAATGCGGAATAGTTTTGCAGCTCACGCCACCCGGAACACCACAACGTAATGGTGTGTCCAAACGTCGTAATCGTACTTTACTTGATATGGTGCGATCTATGATGTCTCTTACAGGTTTACCGCTATCATTTTGGGGTTATGCTTTAGAGACGGCCGCATTCACATTAAATAGGGCACCATCAAAATCCGTTGAGACGATGCCTTATGAACTATGGTTTGGCAAGAAACCAAAGTTGTCATTTCTTAAAGTTTGGGGCTGTGATGCTTATGTGAAAAAGCTTCAACCTGATAAGCTCGAACCCAAATCGGAGAAATGTGTCTTCATAGGATACCCAAAGGAGACTGTTGGGTACACCTTCTATCATAGATCCGAAGGCAAGACATTCGTTGCTAAAAATGGATCCTTTCTAGAGAAGGAGTTTCTCTCGAAAGAAGTGAGTGGGAGGAAAGTAGAACTTAATGAGGTAACCGTACCTACTCCCTTATTGGAAAGTAGTTCATCACAGAAAATAGTTTCTGCGACACCTACACCAATTAGTGAGGAAGCTAATGATAATGCTCATGAAACTTCAGATCAGGTTACTATTGAACCTCGTAGATCAACCAGAGTAAGATCCGCACCAGAGTGGTACGGTAATCCTATTCTGAAAGTCATGCTACTAGATCATGATGAACCTACGAACTATAAAGAAGCGATGGTGAGCCCAGATTCGCAAAATGGCTAGAAGCCATGAAATCTGAGATGGGATCCATGTATGAGAACAAAGTGTGGACTTTGGTTGACTTGCCCGTTGATCGGCAAGCAATTGAGAATAAATGGATCTTCAAGAAGAAGACTGACGCTGACGGTAATGTTACTGTTTACAAAGCTCGACTTGTTGCAAAAGGTTTTCGACAAGTTCAAGGGATTGACTACGATGAGACCTTCTCACCCGTAGCGATGCTTAAGTCTGTCCAAATCATGTTAGCAATTGCCGCATTTTATGATTATGAAATTTGGCAAATGGATGTCAAAACTGCATTCCTGAATGGATTTCTGGAAGAAGAGTTGTATATGATGCAACCAGAAGGTTTTGTCGATCCGAAGGGAGCTAACAAAGTGTGCAAGCTCCAGCGATCCATTTATGGACTGGTGCAAGCCTCTCGGAGTTGGAATAAGCGCTTTGATAGTGTGATCAAAGCATTTGGTTTATACAGACTTTTGGAGAAGCCTATATTTACAAGAAAGTGAGTGGGAGCTCTGTAGCATTTCTGATATTATATGTGGATGACATATTACTAATTGGAAATGATAGAATTTCTGGATAGCATAAAGGGATACTTGAATAAGAGTTTTTCAATGAAAGACCTCGGTGAAGCTGCTTACAAATTAGGCATTAAGATCTATAGAGATAGATCAAGACGCTTAATTGGACTTTCACAAACCACATACCTTGACAAAGTTTTGAAGAAGTTCAAAATGGATCAAGCAAAGAAAGGGTTCTTGCCTATATTGCAAGGTGTGAAGTTGAGTAAAACTCAATGCCCGACCACTGCAGAAGATAGAGAGAAAATGAAAGATGTTCCCTATGCTTCAGCCATAGGCTCTATCATGTATGCAATGCTGTGTACCAGACCTGATGTGTGCCTTGCTATAAGTATAGCAGGAAGGTACCAAAGTAATCCAGGAGTGGATCACTGGACAGCGGTCAAGAACATCCTGAAATACCTGAAAAGGACTAAGGATATGTTTCTCATTTATGGAGGTGACAAAGAGCTCATCGTAAATGGTTACGTTGATGCAAGCTTTGACACTGATCCGGACGATTCTAAATCGCAAACCGGATACATGTTTACATTAAACGGTGGAGCTGTGAGTTGGTGCAGTTTTAAACAAAGCGTCGTGGCGGGATCTACGTGTGAAGCGGAATACATAGTTGCTTCGGAAGCAACAAATAAAGGAGTCTGGATGACGGAGTTCATATCCGATCTAGGTGTCATACCTAGTGCATCGGGTCCAATGAAAATCTTTTGTGACAATACTGGTGCAATTGCCTTGGCAAAGGAATCCAGATTTCACAAGAGAACCAAACACATCAAGAGACGCTTCAATTCCATCCGGGATCTAGTCCAGGTGGGAGACATAGAGATTTGCAAGATACATACGGATCTGAATGTAGCAGACCCGTTGACTAAGCCTCTTCCACGAGCAAAACATGATCAGCACAAAGGCTCCATGGGTGTTAGAATCATTACTGTGTAATCTAGATTATTGACTCTAGTGCAAGTGGGAGACTGAAGGAAATATGCCCTAGAGGCAATAATAAAGTTATTATTTATTTCCTTATATCATGATAAATGTTTATTATTCATGCTAGAATTGTATTAACCGGAAACATAATACATGTGTGAATACATAGACAAACAGAGTGTCACTAGTATGCCTCTACTTGACTAGCTCGTTAATCAAAGATGGTTATGTTTCCTAACCATAAACAAAGAGTTGTTATTTGATTAACGGGATCACATCATTACTTGAATGATCTGATTGACATGACCCATTCCATTAGCTTAGCACCCGATTGTTTAGTTTGTTGCTATTGCTTTCTTCATGACTTATACATGTTCCTATGACTATGAGATTATGCAACTCCCGTTTGCCGGAGGAACACTTTGTGTGCTACCAAACATCACAACGTAACTGGGTGATTATAAAGGTGCTCTACAGGTGTCTCCAAAGGTACATGTTGGGTTGGCGTATTTCGAGATTAGAATTTGTCACTCTGATTGTCGGAGAGGTATCTCTGGGCCCTCTCGGTAATACACATCACATAAGCCTTGCAAGCATTTCAACTAATGAGTTAGTTGTGAGATGATGTATTACGGAACGAGTAAAGAGACTTGCCGGTAACGAGATTGAACTAGGTATTGAGATACCGACGATCGAATCTCGGGCAAGTAACATACCGATGACAAAGGGAACAACGTATGTTGTTATGCGGTCTGACCGATAAAGATCTTCGTAGAATATGTAGGAACCAATATGAGCATCCAGGTTCCGCTATTGGTTATTTACCGGAGACGTGTCTCGGTCATGTCTACATTGTTCTCGAACCGTAGGGTCCGCATGCTTAACGTTACGATGATAGTTTCATTATGAGTTTATGTATTTTGATGTACCGAAGGTTGTTCGGAGTCCCGGATGTGATCATGGACATGACGAGGAGTCTTGAAATGGTCGAGACATAAAGATCGATATATTGGAAGCCTATATTTGGATATCGGAATCGTTCCGGGTGAAATC
>NC_041386.1:598091804-598116611 GCF_002162155.2 Triticum dicoccoides | reverse complement strand
GGGCCTACATGGGCCCTAAGGGAGAAGAGGAAAGGAGGCAAGAGGTGGCCGCGTGCCCCTCGCCTCCCTAGTCTGAATAGGACAAGGAGAGGGGGGCGGCGCCCCCCTTTCCTTTCCCTCTTCCTCCTCTTTCCCCCCTTCTCCTTCTCCAACTAGGAAAGAAGGGAGTCCTACTCCCGGTGGGAGTAGGACTCCCCCTTGGCGCGCCCCTCCTTGGCCGGTCGCCCCTCCCCTTGGCTCCTTTATATACGGGGGCAGGGGGGCACCCTAGGACACACAAGTTGATCTTCGTGATCGTTCCTTAGCCGTGTGCGGTGCCCCCCTCCACGATATTACACCTCGGTCATATTGTAGCGGTGCTTAGGCGAAGCCCTGCGACGGTTGAACATCAAGATCGTCACCACGCCGTCGTGCTGACAGAACTCCTCCCCGAAGCTTTGCTGGATCGGAGCCCGGGGAGCGTCATCCAGCTGAACGTGTGCCAAGAACTCGGAGGTGCCGGAGTAACGGTGCTTGGATCGGTTGGACCAGGAAGACGTACGACTACTTCCTCTATGTTGCGTCAACGCTTCCGCTTCGGTCTACGAGGGTACATAGACAACACTCTCCCCTCTCGTTGCTATGCATCACCATAATCTTGCGTGTGCGTAGGAAATTTTTTGAAATTACTACGTTCCCCAACATTTTGCATCTTATTTGCTTAGAACGACGGTAGCATAAATAAGATGATCCCTCGCAATAATTTCAAGAAAGTGTCCTCCCCCCTAACTGTGCACCACTGCTAAGGTCCGTTGTTCCGAAGCACCACGTGATGATCGGGTGATAGGTTCTAACAGTTCGCATACAACAGGTGTAAGCCAGATTTACACACGCAATACACTTAGGTTGACCTGACGAGCCTAGCATGTACAGACATGGCCTCAGAACACGGAAGACCGAAAGGTCGAACATGAGTCGTATAGAATATACGATCAACATGAAGATGTTCACCGATGATGACTAGTCCGTCTCACGTGATGATCGGACACGGCCTAGTTGACTTGGATCATGTATCACTTAGATGACTAGAGGGATGTCTATCTGAGTGAGAGTTCATTAAATAATTTGATTAGATGAACTTAATTATCATGAACATATTCTAAAACTTTGCAATATGTCTTGTAGATCAAATGGCCCACGCTAATGTTGCCCTCAACTTCAACGCGTTCCTAGAGAAAACCAAGCTAAAAGACGATGGTAGAAACTACACAGGCTGGGTCCGTAACCTAAGGATTATCCTCATAGCTGCCAAGAAAGCATATGTCATTGAAGCACCGCTAGGTGATGCACCTGTTTTCCCAGCAACTCAAGACGTTATGAACGCCTGTCATTCGCGCAGTGATGATTACTCCCTGGTCCAGTGCGGCATGCTTTACAACTTAGAACCGGGGCTCCAAAAGCATTTTGAGCAGCACAGAGCATATGAAATGTTCCGAAAGCTGGAAATGGTTTTCCAAGCTCATGCCCGGGTCGAGAGATATGAAGTCTCCGACAAGTTCTACAGTTGTAAAATGGAGGAGAATAGTTCTGTCAGCGAGCACATACTCAAAATGTCTGGATTGCACAACCGCTTATCTCAGTTGGGAGTTAATCTCCCGGATGATGCGGTCGTTGACAGAATCCTTCAGTCGCTCCCACCTAGCTACAAGAGCTTTGTGATGAATTTCAATATGCAGGGGATGGAAAAGACCATTCCTTAGGTATATTTAATGTTGAAATCAGCGAAGGTGGAGATCAGAAAGGAACATCAAGTGTTGATGGTGAATAAAACCACTAAGTTCAAGAAAGGCAAGGGTAAGAAGAACTTCAAGAAGGATGGCAAGGGAGTTGTCGCGCCCGGTAAGCCAGTTGCCGGGAAGAAGCCAAAGCATGGACCCAAGCCTGAGACTGAGTGCTTTTATTGCAAGGGAAACGGTCACTAGAAGCGGAACTGCTCCAAGTACTTAGCGGATAAGAAGGCCGGCAATACCAAAGGTATATGTGATATACATGTTATTGATGTGTACCTAACCGGCGCTCGTAGTAGCTCCTGGGTATTTGATAACGTTGCGGTTGCTCATATTTGTAACTCAAAACAGGAGCTGCGGAATAAGTGGAGACTGGCGAAGGACGAGGTGACGATGCGCGTCGGGAATGGTTCCAAGGTCGATGTGATCGCCGTCGGCACGCTGCCTCTACATTTACCTACGGGATTAGTTTTAAACCTCAATTATTGTTATTTAGTACCAGCTTTGAGCATGAACATTGTATCTGGATCTCGTTTAATGCGAGATGGCTACTCATTTAAATCCGAGAATAATGGTTGTTCCATTTATTTGAGAGATATGTTTTATGGTCATGCCCCGCTGGTCAATGGTTTATTCTTGTTTAATCTCGAACGTGATGTTACACATGTTCATAGTGTGAATGCCAAGAAGTGTAAGGTTGATAATGATAGTCCCACATACTTGTGGCACTGCCGCCTTGGTCACATTGGTGTCAAGCGCATGAAGAAACTCCATGCAGATGAACTTTTGGAGTCTCTTGATTATGAATCATTTGACACGTGCGAACCATGCCTCATGGGCAAAATGACCAAGACTCCGTTCTCCGGAACAATGGAGCGAGCAACCAACTTATTGGAAATCATACATACTGATGTGTGTGGTCCAATGAGTGTTGAGGCTCGCGGTGGCTATCATTATGTTCTCACCCTCATAGATGACTTGAGTAGATTTGGATATGTCTACTTAATGAAACCCAAGTCTGAGACCTTTGAAAAGTTCAAGGAATTTTCATCATGAGGTAGAGAATCAACGTGACAGGAAAATAAAGTTCTTGCGATCAGATCATGGGGGGGGGGATATTTGAGTCACGAATTTGGCACGCACTTAAGGAAATGTGGAATTTTTTCACAACTCACGCCGCCTGGAACACCTCAGCGTAATGGTGTGTCCGAACGTCGTAATCGCACTTTGTTGGACATGGTGCGATCTATGATGTCTCTTACCGACCTACCGCTATCATTTTGGGGATATGCTTTAGAGACTACCGCATTCACTTTAAATAGGGCTCTGTCGAAATCCGTTGAGACGACACCGTATGAATTATGGTTTGGGAAGAAACCTAAGCTGTCGTTTCTAAAAGTTTGGGGATGCGATGCTTATGTCAAGAAACTTCAACCTGAAAAGCTCGAACCCAAGGAAAAATGCGTCTTCATAGGATACCCTAAGGAAACTATTGGGTATACCTTCTACCTCAGATCCGAAGGCAAGATCTTTGTTGCCAAGAATGGATCCTTTCTGGAGAAAGAGTTTCTCTCAAAAGAAGTAAGTGGGAGGAAAGTAGAACTTGATGAAGTACTGCCTCTTGAACCAGAAAGTAGCACAACTCAAGAAAATATTTCTGTGGTGCCTGCACCGACTAGAGAGTGAGTTAATGATGATGATCAAGGGACTTCAGATCAAGTTGCTACTGAACTTCGTAGGTCCACAAGGACATGTTCCGCACCAGAGTGGTACGGCAACCCTGTCCTAGAAATCATGTTGTTAGACAATGGTGAACCTTCGAACTATGAAGAAGCGATGGCGGGCCCGGATTTCGACAACTGGCTGGAAGCCATGAAATCCGAGATAGGATCCATGTATGAAAACAAAGTATGGACTTTGACTGACTTGCCCGATGATCGGTGAGCCATAGAAAATAAATGGATCTTTAAGAAGAAGATAGATGCGGATGGTAATGTGACCATCTATAAGGCTCGGCTTGTCGCTAAGGGTTATCGACAAGTTCAAGGGGTTGACCACGATGAGACTTTCTCGCCCGTAGCGAAGCTGAAGTCCGTCTGAATCATGTTAGCAATTGCCGCATTCTATGATTATGAGATATGGCAAATGGACGTTAAAACGACATTCCTTAATGGTTTCCTTAAGGAAGAACTGTATATGATGCAGCCAGAAGGTTTTGTCGATCCTAAGAATGCTGACAAGGTGTGCAAGCTCCAACACTCAATCTATGGGCTGGTGCAAGCATCTCAGAGTTGGAACATTCGATTTGATGAGATGATCAAAGCGTTTGGGTTTACGCAGACTTATGGAGAAGCCTGTGTTTACAAGAAAGTGAGTGGGAGCTCTGTAGCATTTCTCATATTATATGTGGATGACATACTATTGATGGGAAATGATATAGAATTCTTGGAAAGCATAAAGGCCTACTTGAATAAGCGTTTTTCAATGAAGGACCTTGGAGAAGTTGCTTATATATTAGGCATCAAGATCTATAGAGATAGATCGAGACGCCTCATTGGTCTTTTACAAAGCACGTACCTTGACAAGATATTGAAGAAGTTCAATATGGATCAGTCCAAGAAGGGGTTCTTGCCTGTATTGCAAGGTGTGAGATTGAGCACGGCTCAATGCCCGACCATGGCAGGAGATAGAGAAAAGATGAGTGTCATCCCCTATGCCTCGGCCATAGGGTCTATTATGTATGCCATGTTGTGTACCAGACCTGATGTAAACCTTACCATAAGTTTGGTAGGAAGGTACCAAAGTACTTATAGTAGTGATTTATTATTTTCTTACACTAACGGATCTCACGAAGGTTTTGTTGAGTTTTGTGCGATTGAAGTTTTCAAGTTTTGGGTTATCTTACGTTGGATGAAGGAAGGATGGAAGAGCCTAAGCTTGGGGATGCCCCGGCATCCCAAGCTATTATCCAAAAATGAGCAACCAACTAAGCTTGGGAATGCCCCCGAGTGGCATCCCCGCTTTCTTCCAATGATCATTGGTATTTTACTCGAAACTATATTTTTATTCGTCACATGATATGTGTTTTGCTTGGAGCATCTTGTATGATATGAGTCTTTGCTTGTTTTATTTTGTGTTTTAAGTCATCATTTCTTGCTGGACACACCTATTTGAGAGAGCCAAAATTATGTCATGACTTGTTAGAATTGCTCTCTATGCTTCACTTAAATTTTTATGAGCAATGGACTTACTCTAGTGCTTCACTTATATCTTTTTGAGCACGGTGTGCTTTAGTATTTTTGAAGAAATTCTCTCTTGCTTCACTTAGATTTATTTTAGAGTTAGTAAAATTTTCAAGAAATTCTCTCTTACTTCACTTAAATTAATTTGAGAGAAAGAAAAAATTATTATGCTCATTATCTTCACTTATATTTGTTGGAGCTTCTCAAAAGCAAGACATGAAAATTAGTCCCAAAGTGATATATATCCAATAAGGATATAATAAAAAAATTCATGAAGATCATTGGACAAAATAAACTTGATTCTTAGTAATAGTTTTGAGATATGATGATGTGATATGTGAGTCATCTCGATGAGTAATTATGTTTTAGTAAGAATATTGATGTTAAGGTTTGTGATTTCCTATGCAAGCACGAAAGTCAATAGTCATGCAATGAAATTATATCCTACTTATGGTGCATTATTCGGTGTTATTTATGCTTAATGCTTGCTTATGAAATTATTCGTTTCTTAGTTGGTCGCTTCCCAATCTTTTGCTAGCCTTCATTTTGCAATAAGTATGATCACTACTTGTGCATCCAAAATCCTTTAACCCAGTTTTGCCACATATATGAGTCCACTATATCTACCTATATGCGATATTCTTTGCCATTCTAAGAAAATTTCCATGTGCCATCTCTAATTTTCAAAATAAACTTCTCTTTTATGTGTTTGTTTTGCTCGCGGAGCAGTGAGGGGTGGCTAATATTTTCCATGCTAGATGTGTTATTCTCAAGATGAGTTTTGTTCACTTGTCATTGCACGAGAGTAAGGAAAAGGTATTAGGGATGCCCAGTCCCGAAATGCAAAAAAATTGAATTTACTTTATGTTGTCAAATAATAAATTACTTGGAAAGTGTTGGTATGGAGGGCACCTGTGGATACAGTTAGCCACAGAAAGTGAAAGTATGGTGGAAAAAGGAACAAACTTTATTTTCTGTTTGGGAACCGCCTATGATATATCTATGCATGGAAAGTATTGGGAACTCTAAGTCGTTTTCATTGGTTGGATGGATACACCTCTCAAAATTGTTTTTATCTCTAAGTTTTTCCCTTTGATATCTGGCACCTCTACAAATCCCTACTTCGCTCTGCGAAAGGCCTTTCTTTTACTTTATGCAATTTTTATTTTGAGTCTCCAACTTCTCTTATAAAAGCACCAACTAGGAAGAAATATGATCGTACTTAAGCATTGGGTGTAGCTAATATTCGAGTGTGTTTCATGAATGGATCAATGTTTGAGCATGATGGGCTAGGGATAGCTTATTTTAGCGTTGATATTCTGGAAGACATGGTTGCTTGTTGATATGCTTGAGTATCTAAATTATCATGTCAAAACTAGACTATTGCTTTGAACAACTAAAAGTCCAATTGTCCATGCTATAAAGAAAAGAATATGATATGACATGAGAGGCAGCATTCGACATCAAAAATTCTGTTTTTACCACTTACCTACTCGAGGACGAGTAGGAGTTAAGCTTGGGGATGCTGATATGTCTCCAACGTATCTATAATTTGTGATTGTTCCATGCTGTTATATTATCAATCTTGGATATTTTATAATCATTTTATAGTCATTTTATATCATTTTTTGGTACTAACCTATTGACATAGTGCCAAGTGCCAGTTCCTATTGTTTCCGTGTTTTTTACATCGCAGAAAATCAATATCAGACGGAGTCCAAATGCCACAAAACTTCACGGAGATTTTTAATGGACCAGAAGGAACATGTTGGGCCCTGGTTGCACCTGGGGGTGTCCCGGGGAGGGGAGAACCCACCAGGGCATACCAGGAGTCCCAGGTGCGCCCTGATGGGTTGTGCCCACCTCGGGTGCCCCGAACCGCCTCTTTGCTCTACAAATATCCCAAAAATCCTAGAACCCTAGGGAAGTCGATGAAATATTCGTCCAGCCACCACAGAGTCCAGAACCACCAGATCCAATCTAGACACCATCTCGGATGGGGTTCACCACCTCCATTGGTGCCCCTCTGATGACGCGTGAGTAGTTCTTTGTAGACCTTCGGGTCCATAGTTAGTAGCTAGATGGCTTCATCTCTCTTTCTCTCTCTTGATTCTCAATATAATAATCTCTTGGAGATCCATATGATGTAACTCTTTTACGGTGTGTTTGTTCGCATCGATGAACTTTGAGTTTATGATCAGATCTATCTTTTTATATCCATGAAAGTTATTTGAGTTTCTTTGATCTCTTATATGCACGATTGCTTATAGCCTCGTATTTCTTCTTCGATATTTGGGTTTTGTTTGGCCAACTTGATCTATTTATCTTGCAGTGTGAAGAGGTGCTTTGTAGTGGGTTCGATCTTACGGTGCTTGATCCCAGTGACAGAAAGGGAAACAACACGTATGCATCGTTGCTACTAAGGATAAAACGATGGGGTCTATCTCTACATAGATAGATCTTGTCTACGTCATGCCATCGTTCTTATTGCATTACTCCATTTCTCAATGAACTTAATACACTAGATGCATACTGGATAGCGGTCGATGTGTGGAGTAATAGTAGTAGATGCAGGCAGAAGTCGGTCTACTAATCTTGGACGTGATGCCTATATAATGATCATTGCCTGGATATCGTCATAATTATTTGAGGTTCTATCAATCACTACTAGGGAAAACCTTATACACAGATTTTTAGCAGTAGCACGTGTTAAAAAAGCACGCTGGTGCTAAGTAGCAGTACTGCGCTGATGTAAATGGTGCTACAGATACAGTTCTAGCAGTAGCGCGCCTGAAGATAAAAGCGCTACTACTAAAATTCCCATGGCTTAGCCGATATGCTACACATAATAGTAGCGATCTACGTCGAACCGCGCTACCGCTACTTGCTTTGTAGCAGCGCGTTTACGCTGAAAGGCGCTACTGCTAAAGGAAATAAAATTAAATGGAAAGCAAATAGAAAAGTAAATGAAACTGAAAGAAATAGAAAAAGGTGAAAGGAAAAAATAAAATGTAAAGAAAAATAAATGAAAAAGGGGAAAAAGAGAAAGGAATAGCAGTAGCGCGTATCGAGGAATGCGATGTAGCTAGCTTAGCAGTAGCGCACTTCCTGGAACGCGCTACTGCTACTTCTGACTTAACCGCGCAGTTCGTTCTTTCCTACGGCCACTTCCCCCAAATCCAATTCCTCCGTTGTCGCCGCCGCCATCGTTTGTCAGCCGCCGCACGCTCTCCCGTCCCTCTCCGCACACCCTCGACGCTGCCCCCGACCCCGGATTCGACGCTGCCCCTGCCCCCGACCTCGACGCCGCCCCCGACTCCGACCTCGACGACGCCCCCGACACCGACCTCGACGCCGCCCTCCGGCGCGCGCTCGAGCCCCGACCCCGACCTCGACGCCTTTGCCCCTCCCTCGCCGCAAGCACCCGAGGTGAGCACGCCTGCTCCTCCCCCTCCCCTACCTCTGCCTAGGGTTCTTCAAATTTTAGTTGCATCAAATTAGTTAGGGTTCATCTATGGGTGGAAACGAACCGGATGCGGATGAAATTTTAGTTGCATCAAATTTTTTAGAATCCTCAAATTCCAAAAGGAAAAAAAGATATGGTCAAATTTAAGTTTTTTTAAAAAAAATGTTAAATCTGATCAAACTACTTATTCAAGAAGTATTAATGTTACTACATAATTATTCAAGAATATTAGTGTTACTAAATAATTATTTCATTGTTTTTTGAATTTTGGTCAAATCTGGTCAAACTATGGTCAAACTATGGTCAAACTTATTCAAGAAATATTAGTGTTACTAAATAATTACTGTTTTTTAGAATAATAGTTTCAAACTCAAAACAGTGAAATATGTGACTTCATGCTCAAGCTAAACTCCTGAGGATTAATAGGATTGACATCTTACTATTGTAAGGAAAACAACAAGTGCAGACTTGGAAATGAAGGAGAATAGAACCCGAAAGTTAAGCGTGCTCGGGCTGGAGTAGTGAGAGGGATGGGTGACCGGTCGGGAAGTTAGATGATTTGAAATGAGTGATCCACATTTGAGTAGTTAAGAGAGGTGATTAGAGACTAAATCACCAAATAATTCAGAAAAATTAAAAATAAAAAAAATAAAAAAAAAATTCCAAAATTTTCAAAAAAAAACATTTTAGTACCGTTTGGTAACACCAACCGGTACTAAAGGTCCCCCATACCAGGGCGCGAGCTCACGCCATGTGGTGGCACTTTAGCGCCGGTTCGTGCCGAACCGGTACTAAGGGGGGGGGGGGGCTTTAGTGCCCACCAATTACTGCCGGTTATGAAACCGGCACTAAAGGTCCTTACGAACCGGTTTTAAAGCTCTGTTTTCTACTAGTGTGAGCATGACTGCTTTCCTATGTTTTAAAAAATTGTAGGCTTTGCGGACTTTGGTAGAGTTAGGTTACTCGAGCATCTTGTTGAAAGAACAAGATTGTAAAAGAATTGAGGAAGCTGTCATGAAGATCAAGGAGGTGTTGGATGTGGCATATACGGGAAGACAAAATATATTTTAAAATGTTTCAAAAAATTCCAAAAAATGAAAATGTTCACAAGGAATCTCACTACATTCCCTAAAAATTTCAGGTCCAAAATCAAAATGTACATTGAGAAACAAAAAAGACAAATCATAGTGTCAATATTGCTTTTGTCTCTTCTTTACGCTATTCATACTAGATTTCACATTTTTGTTTCTCAATATGTGTTTCGAGTTTGGACTTGAAACTTTTAGTGCTTGTAGCCACATTCATTGTGAACATTCACAATTTCTTTTAGAATTTTTCAAAGCATTAAAAAATATTTTTGGCATTATCTCCTATCCTTTTGTCTGAAACAGGATCCCGAGCTCACATGTATCCGGTGAACAGTAAAATCCAAAAAAAGATTCTGAACGCAGAGCATGCCCACGCGTCAGTCTCCACGCAAGCTACAGTACGTGTTGATTATCTCCTATCCTTTTGTCTGAAACAGGACACGTCAGTGCTGGTCAACTTTGGAAGCACGTACGTGTACCGACATTGCTAGCATGCACCGCCGCTTAAGCACGCGGCGCCTGACAGTGGCACTGACTAAACTGAACTAATAACAGGCCAAATTAGTGATAATAGCAGCTTTATTAGGTGGGTTTGTGGGTGGCTGGGACGAACAGACGATGCAGCATACATACGCGGAGCATGCATCTCGTAAAGCTAAGATTCTGCCGCTGGTCTATTCGGACTATTTAGGCTGTGTCAGAGCGAGCGAGGAGAATAAACATGTGCGTCCTTGGAGGCTTCTTCTGACTTGCTAGCTCCTGCTGACACAGGAATGGAATCATCTTAACAGTTCTTGCGAGTTTTTCTAGTGGTTTGGTTGTTGCACATCTAAGTGACACAATCGATCATAAAAAGAAAATAAAAATATATTCACATCTAAGTGATCCCAAAAGTATAGAGGGGCACTTGCGAGTTTTTCTAGTGTGTACTCCTACTATAACACTAATTACATATTTAGGGAGAAACTTCTATAAAAAAACCAGACTCCAAGCAAGTATCAATTTTTTTCGTTTGCTGCAGCGATGAACTTTCTGTTATGTCCAAAACAAAAAAAAACATACCATTAAGATCTCGAAGGACTGCTCCAACCCGATCCTTCAACCGTGTCAACATCGAATCCAGAAGGGGACCACTTTCGTATCGACTGTTCGTCGTATTTGACGGAAGCAAAGCGAGACGATGACACCGCAGTGTCGTCGGCGAGGGCTCGGACAAGAACTCACCGGAGGCGAGGCACAGGAGTGAGGGGGAGAGAAACTACTGTGGTCGACTTAAGGCATTGCTGTTTTCAGTTGGAATTGACTTTGAATCACATATGAATTCGCCTCACCGGCAAAGATGATTGCCACTGAAGTACATTGGGGGCGTGCTTTAGGTAACTGCACCGAAAATAGTCGGAATCCAAGTTCAACTTCACTAGCAAAGCTGGTTATAAAAGAAAAATTAAGCTTCTAATTTTTCCTGCGAGAATCTGCTGCCTAAAACTGAAACAAAATGCGGTAAAACTTTCTTTTTGATAAAAGAAGGGCTAAACGAAAGCAAGTTTGATCTTACAAAGAACACGAAACCACCCACCGCTACTGCTACTCGCTCAACGGGGTAAAACTATCATGATACGACTTCCATTGACACTGGTTCTTGCCCGACTGACGCGGCTGCAGAGAGACGACGGTTCAGAGTTAATGCAGCAGTCCATGGCCGGAGGCCGGAGCCGTGTGTACGTCCAACCGTGGCTGACGACGGGGGGTGGCTGCAGGCTGGCTCGCTGTAGCACGACGGCGACGGTGGGCCGGCCGTTTCGGTGGCGGTTGGCTGTCCAGATCGGCCGGTCAGACCCAGCGAGCGTGATTAATACAACCTGACCTGAGCATAGCTGGACAGGCAGCAGTCATTTTGGTTGGGTACGTACGTACACGAAAACGTATATATAGAGCCAAATATAGGGAACCGTCTCGCTGGCGTGTATATACAACACAAAAAAAGTACTACTAGTATAGTCATATTTGAAGATATACAATAATAAGGATAATTAAAGACATACTCCCTCCGTCCCTTTTCAGTCTGCTTATAAAATTTGTCTGAAGTCAAACTTTGTAAACATTGATCAATTTTATATCAAAAAATATCGACACCGACAATACTAAGTCCATATCATTAGATGCATCATGAAATTATTTTTCATACTCCTACTATACAACTTTAGTATTATAAATGTTGCTATTTTTTAATATAAAATTTGTCTAAAGTCAAACTTCATAAAATTTGACCAACTTTATAGAAAAAATATCAGCACACACAATACTGAATCAATACCATTATATGCATCATATATTTGGTCAAACTTCAGTCGTTTGACTTCAGACAAATCTTATGCTCGAAGAAATGGAGGGAGTACATGTATACATACAAATTAAAGAAAACCGCGTCGTCTCATACGTATAGCGTGTACAGGTGTTGACCATGCAGCCCATGCATGGAGAAATTCAGATATACACGCATCACGCATGAGGTGCTGACATTATTTATGGTTTCGAGGAAGGAATAATGGCGGTGTCCACTGACTGCTAGAGTGTCTCCATCCATTCCAGTCATAGCGGCCGGAGATGTATGGCGTACGTACGCCGACTATAAAGCTTCCTCTCCGGCACAGGCCCATATCCCTCACCTCCCACACCACAAACCGCGCCATCACTCATAGGGGCATCAGACAGACAGTCGCGAAGCGGTCGAGGCCGGCCACATACCACACCTCCACGGCCATGGAGCACCGCCGGAGCCGCCCGCCGTCGGTGGCCGCCGCCGGGGCCCTTCTCTGTAAGCAGCCAGTCGATCCATCCTAGCCATAAAAGAGACCATTTATTGCTCATCAGCTAACCACGCCGGCTCACTTCAATTCTCGCTCTCTGCTTCTCTGACTCCACTCATTGATTTGCCCTCTGTCTCTCTGATGAACTGAAGGCCTGGCGATGCTGCTGGTCGGGGCGCTGTTGCCCGCTGCCTCGGCCGCGTCGGCGGACGGGTGCCCGGCCGGCGGCGAGCGGGCGAGCAAGCAGCAGGGGAGGAGTCGTGGTCGTCACCATCGGAAGCATGAGGTGGCGGAGGAGCTGTGGGTGTTCGGCGACTCGTACGCGGACACGGGCAACCTGGGGAACCTGGGGCGGGAGCTCACCCACGCCTGGTACGACCCATATGGCAAGACCTTCCCGCGCCGCCCCGCCGGCCGATTCTCCGACGGCCGCGTCCTCACAGACTTCGTCGGTAAGTCCACTAACCACACCCTGCTCCTCCTTCGCTAGTCCTCGCCGTCGATTACTACTCCGGACGCTCGCCTCCCCGGAGAAGACGTGGCACGGCGGTGCTGTGCGGTGCAGTGGACGGAGTAAATACATGTGTAGTATGCAGTTGGTCGTTGGGTCCAAATGAAGTCCAATAGATAGATAGATGGACGCAGAAATCAAGCTGTCCATGGAATTCGCTCGCCAATGCATTGATTGGTTGATACATACACAGATAGGTCGTGTCCAAATCGTTGGGTGGACGACGGAGTACTCCCTAATCTCTTTTTATTTCGCATATAAGATTTATTTGAAGTCTGACCGTGTTTATGTAAAAAAAAATATCAAACATTCACAATAGTAGTTCCAAATAGATGTTATTAGATGCATCGTCGAATTAATTTCCGCATCATATAACTTTAATATTGGAGATGTTGGCATTTCTAAATATAAATTTGGTCGAAATTTCTGAAACTTGACTTCAGAAAGATCTTATACGCGAAGTAAAAAAGAAACGGTGGAGTAACTAGGGGTACTAATTCGTTGAGTTCTACTATACATGGCCAGACGGCCGGTAACTAATCCTCTTGCATTTTCATCTTCTTCTTTTCATTTCATTTTGGTAACATGTCGGTCTTCACGGTTGGGTGCAACATGATCACCCATCTTGGCCATACGCTAGCTGCATGCGTTGCATGTCGCCGGCAAAATGGACACATGCCGCCATTCCTCTTTCCATGCATCTGTAGGGTGTACCCATGCATGCACACATTGAGCTAAATTCATCAGTGTGCATGCGCGCGCACATGCATCTGCACGCCCAACCTCGTGCGTGTGTAGCAAGCATTTCACCGACTACCGTCGTCTTGTCACGACTCAAGCCCACTCCTGGCTTCACCCATGATCGATCGATATGCATTATTAAACTAGCATATAGTCCCTTCATTCTTAAATATAAGCCCTGTTAAGATTTCACTAGGATTACATACGAAACAAAATAAGTATATATTTCCTATCTTCTGTTGAGTGTAAGCTGATGAAGGCTGAGCATAACAATGTATAGCATGCACACATGACACATCCATCGATTCCAGTGCTTGTCCGGTCAGATCAGATGTGCTACGCAGCTTGTCTGAAGCGCCGGCAGGAGCTTTCATAATCTGACCGACGTTTTTGTTGCAAACCAGCTGAGAGCTGACCGTACTACATAGGCTTTTTCATAGGGTGGTGGCGCATCACACTCGGCTACACTACCATCCTCATAATGTATCAGGTAGGAGTCATGCTACTCATGCAATTTTTTGACATATAAACACCACTATAGTGTTGCATATTTCTCAGGCAATGGCAATGCTCTGTTTCGCCAGGGAACTTTAAATGTTACCCGACAAACGTTCACCAGGAACATATGACATTTTGAACGATTTTTATGGCATTTTTAGTGTATGCGGGGTGGCAGTTTCTTCGGAGCGACACTCATTCGGAATGCCGCCCATTCTTGGCAAACGTTCGCCAGATACGAGGGTCCAAACTTTAATCTAAGCTAGCGAGATCTTTCTCGTACTGACTACGTGCTACCATGTGCACCATACACGTTGTTTAGTCAGTACTAAATCAAAAGGTGTCAAAAGCTACTTAGCAAATCTGAATCTGCTAACAACCAGTAGGAGTACTTCCATTCCATGTCAGAAAAGGGGACAGTAAGATATTCCCAGCTCCAACCTAACCCTGACACCTTCCCTTTTCCAGCACAAAAGCTCCTCGGATTATTCTCATCAGCTTACTTACACCCACTGATCAGTCAGTCAATAGCTTAGGATGATTGATTAGTCGCCATGCACATTAGTACTCCCTCCGTCTGAAAAAACTTGTCCCAACTTTGTTCTTAAAATGGATGAATCTAGCACTAACTTGGTGCTTGGTGCTAGATACATCCATTTGAGAGACAAACTTTTTCGGACGGAGAGAGTATTATTTAGTTTATTTATTTGTATAAATCAAAAAAGTCTTAAAGGCTAGTAGCAAATCTGAATCTGCTAACTACTAATGCCTTGGTACTACTTCCATTCCATGTCAGAGAAAGGGACAGTAAGATATTCCCGGCTCCAGCCACACCCCTGGCATCTTCCCCTTTCCAGCACAAAAGCTAGATTAATTTATACTTCCTCGGTTTTTAAATATAAGTTTTTTTAGATATTTTAAATGAAATATAACACACAGATGTATGTAGACATATTTTAAAGTGTATATTCACTCATTTTACTTTATACGTAGTCATTCGTTGAAATCTCTAAAAAGACTTATGTTTGGGAACGGAGGGAGTAGTTATGCAGGCTTGCTAACCGTCAGGTAACCTCAAAACAATTTGAGCGTCGGTCACTTTCTACTCTGCGTGAGGCCGTAGGCCGGGATGTTGTGAGGTGCACCGGTGGCGAGCGCCGACCATGGATGAGGAGATCCGGCGGGAGTGAGTCCGAAACTTGAGACCGGTTTGTCGCCGACGCTGTTGATTGGGGTGTGGCTTAGAGGGATGACTTGGGCGGCGATGGGGAGGGCAGAGCGGCGCATGGCAGAGGGGCCCGGAGGAAGTAAAATGCATTTTTTTTGGCCGTTGGATCAAGATCTAGTGGTCCTGATGAAAGTGACCGAGTCGCATGAAATATTCAGGTAACTGACATATAGATATAGGCAAATAGTAGTTATACTACACCATGAGATCATCACTAATCTACTCATACTTGTCGGAGAAACGGGAGATAGTATGTTTGAGATGAGTGTTTTGTACTGTCATTGGCGTAGTGTTTCTACTTAACTATTTTTTGTCTGACGTGGCATATGCATGTGCCGATGTGCGTGCAGCTTCGGCGCTGGGGATGCGGACACCGGTGGCCTACAAGGCGCGGCGGCGGGCGTCGCGGGAGACCCTCGCGCGCGGCATGAACTTCGCCGTCGGCGGCGCCGGCGTGCTCGACACCGGCAACTTCCAGCGCAACATCAGCGCCCAGATCGACCTCTTCCAGGCCATGCACCACAGCCAGCAGCGCGGCTGCGGCAAGCGGACGGCGCTCGTCGTCGTCTCCGGCAACGACTACGCCTACGCCGCCGCCGACAAGGACAACGGCACCAGCGTACGTCCTCACTATGCAACAACCGCTACTACAATCTGTTGCTGTCAGGTGTCAAGCTACTGCCCATATCTGATTGACTGACGGAGTTGTTCTGCTCTCCGAGTGCAGGCGGCGATCGCGTACATCCCGACGGTGGTGCGGGAGCTCCGGGAGCAGCTCCGGCGGCTGCGCGACGAGGCGGGGATGCGGAGGGTGGTGGTGACCAACCTGCACCCCATGGGCTGCACGCCGACATTCACCCGCCTGCTCAACTACACCGGCTGCGACCCACTGGCCAACGCCGGCGCCGCGCAGCACAACACCGCGCTCCGGTCCATCCTCGGCGCCCTCGACCCCAACAACCGCACCTTCCTCCTCCTCGACGTCCACACCCCCTTCGCCGACATCCTCCTCAACGACGACAACAAGAGCAGCAGCAGGTTCGCGAGCACGCTGCGGCCATGCTGCGAGAGCTTCAGGGCCGACGGCTACTGCGGCGAGGAGAATGAGAACGGCACACGGCAGTACACGCTCTGCGACGACCCCGGCCGCTACTTCTACTGGGACGACGTGCACCCGACGCAGGCCGCCTGGGCTGCTGTCGCCGGCACCTTCAGGGTCGCCGTCAAGAGCTTCCTCTCCACCTGACAAGACATGGCCATGGTTTTTCATTTGTAATAGACAGAGGATACCATTACAACATTACTAGTACCCAGCAGAAAGCAGCACTAACCAACACCCTTGTTCTCCCCTGTCTCTGCTTCACCTGAAACAAGCAGCTTCCAAAATACAAGAAGCAAGTGCAAAATTTGTTCCATTTGCTTCTGCTCCACTCACCTCAACAACTGAAATTCGCTACTCTATTCCGAGTAAAGATCGAGTAAGCCAAGCCGAGCATCGAACTATGACGCATGAGCGAGAAGAGAACACACCATTTCGCTTCGGAAAAGGAAGCGGATGCACCGTGCATCCTGCTCGCAATAAGAAACGGCATTGCGCCTATGGACCCAAAAAGTTCCTCAAGACCTTCTACGGATAAAACTGTTACAGAACCATATCAGGCGACCTCGCTTTCTTTCTACTGTTGTTACACCCGCGTTACAGCGAACAGGTTAAAGTCATTCCGCCGAGGTCACACCTTGACGAACAGGCGGGGGACACTAGGAACTACAAGCAGAATAAAACAACCACGAGAAAGTTCTCAAAATACACTATGGTGTATGCACTTTTTCTCTATGCTTACCAAGGGGTCAATAAATCGCCAGCAAACCGGACCGGAAGGGTTTGTTTGCTACGCGGTGGCGTCCTTGGCTTCTGTCGCGGGAGGTGTGACGTCCATTTTATCGACCTTGGCATCTGCTGCTGGAGGTGTCACGTCCATTTTATCGACCTTGGCATCTGCTGCTGGAGGCGTCACGTCCATTTTGTCGACGTTTTCCTCGGCGGCGCTTTCGTACTCCGACAGCAGGTCCATGAACTCGTTGAGCAGCCGCTGGACTTTGCGGTTTGTCGCCATCGAAGGAAGTATGTCTTCCCTGAGAAGTTTATGTTTCTTCATTCCCTGCAAAAGTAACCACCAGCAAAGTTTATCAATCGAAGAGCGCAACTGACACCGGTGTTGAAATCGAATACAATTACTATATAATTCAATGTTTCTAAGCCCTTCAGTTAATATAGAAATTGAGTATAATCCAAGGTTCAAATAATCTGTCTTCTGTGAAGCTGGTACCTGTAACAGGAAGGACTGTAGCAACTAACAGAAACTACCAGTCTATGGAATAACTAAACATTCATATGTATGCCATGGAATCTAACAGAAAAAGAGCCTTACAAGAACATCAGGATCCCATGACGGATTATTCGCATCGGTAGACACAGCACCAACCATGCCCATGGGAGGGCCAAGAAAGCTCTCGCAGACTTCACGTAGGCGAGATTCATCTGCCTCTCTGCAGGCGAAAGAAGGATTTCAGCAAAGCATGATACTACTTCAAGACGAAATCTCTCAACCAATTGAACAGATAAAGTTCATGCTTACAGAAAATACTAAAAGTGAAGAGAGCAGAATCTGTACAGATGCGCTGAATGATATATAATGAGCTAACCTTGCCAAAAACCTAATGTAGGATAGGAGGCATTGGCGATATTCCTGTGAAGACTTCAAAGCCAACGAAGCTGCTAGCTGGGTCTCAAGATGGGCCCGCGTCTGCACTCCATCGTCTGTGACCCTGAGGTGGAAACAGTCACACAGGTACATTCAGAACAAACTCTGGGATACTGTGCAATAGGCACCCAGCTTGTCACAGACATTAGTTTCAAGCATCTATAAGACTAAATAAATAAACCAAAGGAGCTTTGCATACCTGCTCCAAACAGGCTTTCTAGCCATGAACTTTCCTATATCAATCTGCAACTTTCCTAGCTCTCCACCTTGAGTAGAACTAAACGAGCTAGAAAAATTTGATGCTGGAAAACAATCATCCGCAATCCTTAGCCAGCACTTCATGCTCATGTCGTAGAGGAAAGCGTGCCGGGTGGCAAGGACAACCAAGGGCGAACCACATCTTGAGAACTTAGCAGATATAACCTTTACTGCACCTGTCACGCAAGAAAGAAAGTTCAACTTCAAGAAACAACATGCATCAGACACTAATCGAGATGCAGCAAGGTGAACTGAGGAAGGACTGGATGTAAATGTTTTACCAGAATCTTTGGCTGATGCCTCATCTGGAGAGGTAACCAAAGACGCCAAAGAATCTTGCAAGATGCAGGTCCTGTTATTGAGATCCCATATGTACATTAAACCTCTCCTTGTTACAAGTAATAGTTTCCAGCAGTCATCACAATCTATAAAAACAGCTGAGGAGCCCATCATCATTGCTGGCATTGCTCGCATCCCACATTTTGTGTAAACCTAATCAAACCAGAACACAATTGATTGGGTAGTTTAGGGCTAACATTCTTCAAAAAACTGAAAACACACAAAATCAACGAAACAAAAAAAGTACACCAGAGGGGTTATTTCTACCTGCAGGCAGCCATCTTCACAGCCAACTGCCCAGAAGTTTGCATTACCAGCCAAGACAGTAACTTTTCCGGAGATGCGATCGGACCAAAGAGTTTCTGTTCCTTTTGTACATCTAATCTCGGTTTCTTTTGTTGAAAAGGAACCACCCAGTCCAATCATATCACCTGCAGAACGTTCTACTGGCTTGGCTTCAAGGCAGACTGGCAAAGAATCATCATTGTCCTTCTTATTGAATACAAAAATAGAGAGCTCAGAGGAGGAGGCCAGCAAGCCTGGAACAACAGAACCAGTGTGTTCAACACTCAACCTTCCATCCCTGCCAGTACCAGCTGAAGCTTTTTGAATAACAAGACTCTCGCTAATGTTAGCTCTTGCTGTGATGCCAGAGCGTTCCCTAACTCCACAATTGTTACAGTTACCGGTACCGTAGGATGATCTTATTCCATTCTCTCCAGGGCGCATTCGCTGATCTAGGGATGAAAAATCAACAACTTGATTCTGAGGACGGTTGGACAAGTTTTCCTGGTTAGAAGGAAATCCCACTGCCTCTGGAATTATTCTTTTCCGACCATCAGGACGCCGGTATTCCCTTTGTTTTACTGGACTAGATACCCGGGTAACTTTAGACGTGTCATCAGCCGCTTGACCTGCTGTTTTCTTTTCGCCTTCAGGTAGAGTTTCAGGAGCTTTCTGACTCTCCACAACCACAACAGGAGGTGGTTTAGGTACATCTGCAGGAACTTTTGGGGGTGCCTGATATTGTTGGACGATAGGTGTCGCCTTCTTGGCAGCCAATTGCTTCACTGATGCTTCTTCTAGCAGCAACTGCGCAGGGCTTTCAGCTAGATTTGATTGCCTCCCTCTGACATCACCATATCTACTCCTCTTTAATTCATCCAGTTCAGAATCACTTAGCCTGTATCCAAGCTCCTTTGCTTCAAAGTGAAAGGTCGCAACTGATCCATCCAGAGAGCACGCGAAAAGTGAATAACCATCAGGGCTCCTGTAAGGGAGAAAAAATGGTTCCACCGTTAGCCGCACATGGCAACATCTTTTGTTACAAATGTAAGGTTAAAGTGTCTTACCAAGATAAATCAACCACGCTTTGAGTGAAGAAATGCTTAGCAACAAACAATGGCCGGGCACCTGCTGTTGTCCAAACAGTAATAGTCCGGTCTTGACTTCCAATAGCAATAACATTATATGGTTGATATTCTTTTGCTGATGTTTTTGATGCTCCATTGGCCCATCCAGCCGGTGCCGTCTTTGCGTCTTGACCAGTAGCTAAATTCTTACGGAACATCGAGTGATTAAACTTCACCACCACCACAGGCGCATTATGTCCCAGAAAGTCAAAAGTTGCAGTCCACTCGCCCCGTTCAAGCACAGGGGCCGAGTGCCTAGGTTTCTGGAAACCATGAGTTGTGGTTATGAAATGGCCACAGGGCGACCAAGCAAGCCGCCTAAAAAATGTCGAACCAAGCTGCGGAACACAGAAAAGTAATATTTTTCAGTAAGAAAGACTTCTCTGCAAACAAAAGACGTGTCAGACACAGAAACAGTAAATTGATAACAAAATGGCATGAAACATAACATACGGATTTTGACCAATGGCCTTCAGTCTTGTGAGCAAGACTCCAGTCACTCGTACGCCATATGATAACAGTCTTGTCATCTGACTGGCTTGCAATAAAAGATCCAATAGGATCCCAAGTAACTCCTTTAACTAAGCTGGAATGCCCCCGCAAGACGGCAGTGCAAATACCGTTTGTCATGCTCCAAATGTGAACAGTATTGTCCAAGCTGCCGCTAGCCAACGTCGAGTCATCAGGGGACCAATTTAGATCTACCTACTTTCGGCATAAGAAACAGATACGTGATTAATACAAAAGACTAACAAAGGCAGCTCTGGAATTTTGGCAGATAATTACCACATTCAGATCTACCTACTTTAGGCATAAGAAACAGGAATGTGTTTAATAGGAAAGATTAAAGATCACAGTATCAATATTTTTATCAGGTTTCCATAAATTGGAAGAAAGATAGCTAGACTGAAATTTTGGCAGATAATTACCACGTCCGCAGTATGCCCCCTTAAGGTCATAACGACCTTCCAATTTTCTATATCTGCAGGCTCTCCGCTTCCAAACTCAGATGTACCGGAACCAGCTTTCCTTTCATGAATTAGGATAGCTTGATCGTCTGATCCTGAAGCAAGATAGCGTCCATGCTTGGCCCATCTCACACAGTTTACTGATCCGAAATGATCACGCATTGTAGCCAGCAATCTTTGGTTGGAATCATCATTTTGGTTGTCTTTGCTCACGGATTTCATGTTCCATATGCGAACCTATTTTTGAAGCAGACAAACAGATGATGATTAGCAACAGGCATGTTACTTAACAGATCGGTTAAAATAGAAAAAATAATGTACAAGAGTTGATGCAAAATTCTTGCAGTATGACACAACAAGTTAACAACATCAACACTGCAGAACCAAACCAATATATTAGCATCGTCAAACAAACATCCTACCAATAAATTTGACTAACAGACAGCTATTTCGGTAAATAAATCATGATTCATGAACCATAACTTTCTATTAGTTACCTTCCATTAGTAAGAAAAATGGCTCAATTACCATCATAAGAACGGTAGGCTTGAGCCCCAAAAAATTTCAAGCTTGACCAAAGAGTGCCACCAAATAACAAGTTCCTAATACTACAGCACAAACTAACTTCAGTCAAGGACAACAATGAAGAAGCAGAACCAATTGAGACACACAACCACGCAGATTCCTGTAAGCCGGAAACGACAACACTGAACCTCACAAGCTTATGCAGAGAACGACGTATAAAACGAGCAAAGGTACGGCTACAACACTGAACCTCACACGCTTATGCACGGGACAACCTATAGAATGAGGAACAATAGGCGCTACGACACACTGATTTGTACTATTTCCATCTACACTTGACCTCAACGCCAAAATTCATGGCTGCAAAGAACTGAGCTTGGCACTACTCCCCTGAGCCGGAGAAACGACAACACTGAACCTCGCAAGCTAATGCAGAGAACAGCGTATGAAACGAGCAATGGCTACCACTACATCACACTGATGTGCACTATTTCCATCTACGCTGAACCTCAACGCCGGTTCGCCGCTGGAAAGAACCGAGCTTGGCCAAGCCAAAGCCGAATTCCACGCGAGAAATTAGCAAGAGGGGAAAAAAATTCAACCTTCTGGTCGCCGCCTCCCGTGGCGAAGCGGAGGCCGCTGGGCTGGATGTCGATGGAGAAGATCTGCAGGCCGTCATGGCGAACCCAGCTGGGCTTCTCCGTCAGCATCTCCGCGCCCCCTCTTCCTGCCGCCGCCGCCCCCCTTCTTCGTCAAGCCGAGGCGCCCATGACCAAAACCCTAGAAACCGAAAACCCTAGCTCCGGCGCGGCCCCTCGGGCGGAGGGGAGGGCGGGGACGGGCGGCTCCGGGGGTTCGGGATGACGGAGGCGGGTGGATTTACGGGGGGAGGCGGCCGAGCTCGGGGACGGCGGCGAGAAGGAGGGCGCCGCGGCGGCGGCGGGGCGAGGAACACGGCGGCGAGGGAGGTGGGGACGAACGAGAGCGTTCGTGAGAAGGGCAAAAAAATTGAATCGAATCGAAGAATTGAAACAAAATTACAAATTTAGAAACTTGGCAACTGCTGCTTTGAGATTCGTACTGATGTGTTGTATTGGTAGGTGCATTGTGGAGGTTGTGTGAAGTGCTGTGCAATGTGACAAGGAAGCTTCTATTAATATTTGGACAAGACTTGCCAACAATTGGCAACCTTTTGTGAGATTGGCAAGATAACTTTGTAACCAACTCGTCAAAAAAAAAACTTTATAACCAACTAGCTAATTACACGTGTGTTGCTACAGGACGAAACAATGTTTGAAGAGTGGTGGCGATGTAAAGCGGCAGATTATGAGCAGTCTTGGAAAGAACAGTTAGAAAAGTGGATTGCGTGAAGTATAATGTTTTTTTTCGATAAACGAAGTATAATGTTATCTGCATGCCTAATTAATTATTTACATTAATGACTTGTTTTTAAAATTGATTTTGCACAAAAATAAATCCTATTTAAATGGCATAATTAATTGCACATGTAATTAATTGTCTGGCTAATTAATTATATATTTTTGAATTAACTTACAAATCGATTCGACACTAATTACTATTAATTTTTGTTACCGGCCAATCGTACTCGGAGATGCACTAAAAAATTGATATATTTTTCCCGTGATGTGATCATCGGATCTAGCAATCCGTCGCACGGCATTCCTCCTGCACGCATGGATACCGTAGAGGCGGTGCACTTGCGCCGCTCCGGCGAACTTCTACGTGGGATCTGACACCTGGTTGTTCAAGGGAATCGCGAGGAGGAGACTGACTCCGAGACGCGCTGCCCCAACTCTATTTCCGCTGCACGGTACTGCGCGTCTAGTGGTAATGATCTGTGGTCCATCTCCCTAGCATGTTCCTGATTGATCTACCTATAGGAATATTTTTATCTTGCAGTCGATGCATCTAGCATGGCCCAATAGATAGCAACCTTCCCCTTTACGACCGCGTCGCCTGATTCCCCTCTAGGATAATGCCGCCTCCCCCTCGAGGATTGCACTGTATCCCATCCAGGTTTGTCGCCATCGTCACCCATCCAGGTCGCCAGTCAGGAACAAAGGACACGGGACTCGAGACTCGGGAGTTGCCTCGAGCTATGTTTGTGTGCCTTCGTAGCTCACCTTCATATGAATGTTCAAGCGCAGATCCACCGCTCTCTTGTGAGTATGGAACTATGGGTGGCCTTTGTTTTCCGCAGTTCTTCCCAACTGAACTCTTATTTGTGCATTCATGTATTGGTTGTGTTAAATTGATTAGAAAACAAAACGTATGAGCTAGTTGTAAGAAGATTTTAAAATAGACATCATTAGAGTCAATATTGTTCTTTTGCGCTATTTAAAAGATCTAGCAATCCAGACCCTTTTGGTGATGGTCTTAGTGCTATGGAGGTTTACAAAAGTGATGTTAAGGTTGATGGCATATGTCTCTTGTGCTACATAAAAAAGAGGACTAGTGGTAGCAAGCCATTCTGTGATCATCTCCCTTAGCATGTTCCTAGTTGATCCTAGAAACTGGTAGCAAGCTATTCTGCCAATGCCTACCTAATATGTTTAGCTAATTGTGCTAAGAATTCAGTTGTTTTCTTCTAATTGTCAGAAACTAATTAGTACCAATACATTGTTGAATAATCATGCGTATTGGTGTCGAACAATCATGCATATTGGCGTCAGAAACTAGAATGTGAATGGTGATACGCACTCGTGGTTCAGTAACACACATTCACCAGATGAAGTATGGTGTATTGGTATTTATAATAAATCAAATCCTATCAAATTGCAAAATTATTATGGAGAGAAATTTATGAGGTTTCAGGCTGCTATGACACATAAGAGCACCATGTCTCTTCTGTTCACTTGAAAGTTGAAACTTCTGCATTTGTTGCGACTTGCTTTTTTTTAATATCTTTGTGTTCTATTGTAGCCAAATTTATTATAAAGATAATATCACGTGAAGCCATATAACTTGCGTTGGGTTTTCAGTTTGGTGCAACAACTTTGAAAATACGAATTTGTGGTCATCTAACTTGATGTCCGGTGCAAATACGGTGCATTGTAACGTATATCCGGGCGTATACTCTGTGTCAGCGTGGCAGTGACCCACACGTCAATGGCTGATATTTTTTTAGACATAAAAGACCAGATGAGACCCACCTGTCAATGAGCAGTACAGGAAA
>NC_041386.1:598083263-598091467 GCF_002162155.2 Triticum dicoccoides | reverse complement strand
GGATTGAAGCTGCAAGGCTCGCATGACGGTTGAACCATAGTGCCAATAAGCGACGACTGATGGTTTTTTTTTTTTTGAGAAAGACTGATGGTCTAGTTTTGGGTAACAATATTTTCTTACCTTCTCTAGAAACATGTGGGCCAATCAGCTGAAATGGGCTATATTCAATGCAGCCCAGTTTGCGCCTTTATTTTTTAATAAAAAATTGTAGATAGTACATAAATTATAATCGCATTAATAAAAATAAAAGGTTCTAATACTCATGTGTTATCAATATTGTAAATAAAAATGATATAAATTACTTTTAAAATTATTTATATGTTATAATTAAAGTATTCATATAATTAAAACACTATATATATCAATTAAAAAAGTTCGTATAATTTAAAATATTACAGATATCTGTAAACTTAAAGTAAAAAATATCAAATTATTAATAAAAATTTACATTTAACACATAAATAATTGTAGTTAAATTTTAAATTATGTATATTATTTAAAAATATATGTTGATACATATTGTTTTATTTGACACATATTGTTTTTCTAAATCGCCACAAACATTTTTAATTGATAAATATTTTTATAATAATGCATGAGTAATTTTAGAAGTAAGTATTTCATTTTTAATTACAATACTTATAGCACACGAATATTTAAACATTTTATTATTATTGAGATCATAATTTACATACTATTTACAAAATAAAAAAATAATAGCGCAAACTGGGCTGCACTAAACATAGCCTATTTTGGCTGATTGGCCCACATGTTCCCGGGGAAAGGTTATAAGAATCTGTTACCCATTTGACACAACAGTTGTCCTTAGCGTGATTGTTCAGCCCGTGAACTTACAGATCTCAACATCCAACGTAAGTTGTATGACTTCTAATGATATTACCTCTTTATTATATGCAGGTAGAGTCTGGTACAATCGGATCTAATTGAGAAATATGTTTCCATGAGAAAACATAGATAATTGTAGTACATACTAATGAATATTTGCACCACTGTTGTTGTTGGCCAATATTATTTGTTTTTCTTTTGGAAATACCTAATATTGTGCGCTTACTACTTTGATTAGTGAACTGCTTTCAAAAGAACCGAAGGTTTTTTTGGTGACTTTGTTGGCCATTGGAAGGAACTAGACAAAGGATCTGAATGTCTGACGACCAATTGTTGTGTCCAGAAGATTGTTGAGGATGTTCGCTTACTTCTCAGCGAGCCACTGGCTTCAATTTTTGAATTTTCTCTTACAATTGGTAGCTCACAATGTCTTTATTTCATTCTGTTGTTTCACTTCCTATCATTTAATATCCACCCCTTTGGGCTTATTGATAGATCAACATCGCCAAGATTTGTAGCGGCAACTTGCACAGGAGTCTTTATGTTCAGTTCCTATTGAAGATGATGCGCTAGAGCAAATTTCTAGCAGCGGTGATGTTGAAGGAACTTGCTGCTGGGTAGGTACAGGAAACACCCTGTTTTTCAACCCAGCTGATCTACACAAATGGTCAGTTTTTCGTGGATGTTGTTTTTTACAATGGCTAAATGCTCATGCAGGAGGTTCTAACTACATGTCAATGCACAATAGTATCCAACATGCGTAGTATTTTTGTTGGAAAAATGTAATTGCACGGCAATAATGTCATGTAGCACCTTTTAAAATAGAACAGGAGCACGAATACAGGCCAAATTGTTCTAGATATGGCCATGAAACAATGGTAACAAGAATAATTTTAGACTTGGCTGATGCTTGTTGTTGTTTTGAAAGTATCGGCAAAACTCATGTAGTAAACTGGAACATCAACAATTCAACTTGCATTTGGTCCATCTTTTGTTCTTGTATTTAGCTCATGGCTCCAACTTTTGTTATAGCCCGGGATGAAGGGCGAGTCTAGTATAGAACCAGGAGGTACTGGCACTAAGACGGGAAGGCGGTTACAGCCCTTGTCCCTTGCTGCTGGCCTGCCACGGCGGCGTCAATATCTGACTCATTTAGAACACGAGTTAGTGGATTTTGTGATAAGAGTTAGGGCTTGGGATGTCGGGGTATCCCCAAGCTTAGGCTCATCTTACGCCTTATTTCTTCATCCATCGTAAGATAACTCAAAATTTGAAAACTTGAATCACACAAAACTCAACAAAAGCCTTCGTGAGATCCGTTAGTATAAGAAAACAAAGCACTACTATAAGTGATGTAGTAAACCAATTCATATTTTGTTCTTGCATTATATCTACTGTATTTCAACTTTTCTATTTCAAAAACTCATCAAACAAAATCATAGAGCCATCAAAACAAGCACACAATGCAAAGAAAACAGAATCTGTCAAAAATAGAACAATATGTAGCAATCTAAATAATTCGAATACTTCTGTAACTCCAAAAACACTGATAAATTAGGACGTCCTGGGAAATTTGTATATTAATCTACTGCAAAAGGAATTGGTATTTTATCGCTCTCTGTTTAAAAACAAAAATTATTTTCGCGAGCGCAAAAGTTTCTGTTTTTCAGCAAGATCAAACAACTATCACCCAAGAAGATCCTCGATAGTGTCGTCCGCCAGCGCGGAGCATGGGGCTTCCACTAGTACGTGGGTGGGAGCTCCCTCTAAGGGGAGACTCCGGGGCATGTACAACCCTGTCCTGGCACGTGGCTTGCATGGCAGGACTGAAGGAGGTGTGTATGTGCACTCGTGAGCCAGCTCTGGACTCACGAGGCCCTATTTCAAGGCAGGTTGTGCCTGAATTTGATTCAGAACACTTGTGATGGTCCTGCGAGATGGTTAGGTGACCTGCGCCAAGTGAATCTCCTGAGGTTATCGCATGAGAAGGCCAAACACCAATAACCCCAGGAGGTGACGCGAACGGCGCCGGCCTGCCAGACAGAGCTCAACTGTTGGGTTTGTCGACGCTACAGGGACTGACCCGGGCACAGACGTCGTGCCCTGTCTTCTCATGTGCGGTTCCCCCCTCCACAGATTTCCACCTCGGTCATATCGTTGTAGTGCTTAGGCGAAGCCATGCGTCGGTAGCTTCATCATCACCGTCATCACGCCATCGTGCTGACGAATATCTCCCTCGACCTCAACTGGATCAAGAGTATGAGGGACGTCACCGAGCTGAACGTGTGCAGATCACGGAGGTGCCGTGCGTTCGGTGCTTGATCGGTTGGATCACGAAGACGTTCGACTACATCAACCGCATTACTTAAGCTTCCGCTTTCGGTCGAGGGTACGTGGACACACTCTCCCCTCTCGTTGCTATGCATCTCCTAGATCTTGCGTGATCGTAGGAATTTTTTTGAAATACTGAGTTCCCCAACATCTTGTTGGTGTATGAAGGCTCCGCCGAGGAAAACATTGACAAAACGGACGTGAACCTCCAGCAACAGAATCCAAGGTCGATAAAATGGGTGTGACACCTCATGCGAAGAAGCCAGACAACCCTTCCGGTCCGGTTTGCTGTCGAAAATGAAGAAAAGTTCATGCTGAAGGAAATATGCCCTAGAGGCAATAATAAAGTTGTTATTTTATATTTCCTTATATCATGATAAATGTTTATTATTCATGCTAGAATTGTATTAACCGGAAACTTGATACATGTGTGGATACATAGACAAAACACGGTGTCCCTAGTAAGCCTCTACAAGACTAGCTCATTAATCAAAGATGGTTAAGTTTCCTAACCATAGACATGTGTTGTCATTAGGAGAATGATGTGATGGACAAGACCCATCCGTTATCTTAGCATAATGATCGTTAAGTTTTATTGCTATTGCTTTTTTCATGACTTATACATATTCCTTTGACTATGAGATTATGCAACTCCCGAATACCGGAGGAATACCTTGTGTGCTATCAAACATCACAACATAACTAGGTGATCATAAAGATGCTCTACAGGTATCTCCGTAGGTGTTTGTTGGGTTGGCATAGATCGAGATTAGGATTTGTCACTCTGAGTATCGGAGAGGTATCTCTAGGCCCTCTCGGTAATGCACATCATGATAAGCCTTGGAAGCAATGTGACTTATGAGTTAGTTGCGGGATGATGCATTACGGAACGAGTAAAGAGACTTGCCGGTAACGAGATTGAACTAGGTATGAAGATATCGACGATTGAATCTCGGGCAAGTAACATACCGATGACAAAGGGAATAACGTATGTTGTCATTACGGTACGACCGATAAAGATCTTCATAGAATATGTGGGAACCAATATGAGCATCCAGGTTCCGCTATTGGTTATTGACCGGAGAGGTGTCTCGGTCATGTCTACATAGTTCTTGAACCCGTAGGGTCCGCACGCTTAACGTTCGATGACGATTTTGTATTATATGAGTTTTGTGATTTGGTGACCGAATGTTGTTCGGAGTTCCGGATGAGATCACAGACATGACGAGGAGTCTCGAAATATATATATAGGACGATAGTATTTGGACACCGGAGGTGTTCCGGGGATACCGGGTACATATCGGGTCACCGGAAGGTGTTCCGGGCTACCGCTGATACGTCTCCAATGTATCTATAATTTTTGATTGCTCCATGATATATTATCTACTGTTTTAGACATTATTGGCCTTTATTATCCACTTTTATATTATTTTTGGGGCTAACCTATTTACCGGAGGCCCAGCCCAGAATTGTTGTTTTTTGCCTGTTTTAGGGTTTCAAAGAAAAAGAATATCAAACGGAGTCCAAACGGAACGAAACCTTCGGGAACGTGATTTTTAGGAAGATTATGATCCGGGAGACTTGGACCCTACGTCAAGAAAGAAAAGAGGAGGCCACGAGGTAGGGGGGCGTGCCTGCCTACCTCAGGCGCGCCCTCCACCCTCGTGGGCCCCCTGTTGCTCCACCGACGTACTCCTTCCTCCTATATATACCTACGTACCCCCAAACGATCAGATACGGAGCTGTGACGCCCCCGATTTAATCGTACACTAATCATACACGCAAACGTGTACGATCGAGATCAGGGACTCACGGGAAGATATCACAACACAACTCTACAAATAAAATAAGTCATACAAGCATCATATTACAAGCCAGGGGCCTCGAGAGCTTGAATACAAGAGCTCGATCATAGACGAGTCAGCGGAAGCAACAATATCTGAGTATAGACATAAGTTAAACATGTTGCCATAAGATGGCTAGCACAAACTGGGATACAGATCGAAAGAGGCGCAGGCCTCCTGCCTGGGATCCTCCTAAACTACTCCTGGTCGTCGTCAGCGGGCATCACGTAGTAGTAGGCACCTCCGGTGTAGTAGGAGTCGTCGTCGAAGGTGGCGTCTGGCTCCTAGGCTCCAACATCTGGTTGCGACAACCAGGTAGAAGGGATAGGGGGAAAGAGGGAGAAAGCAACCGTGAGTACTCATCCAAAGTACTCGCAAGCAAGGAGCTATACTACATATGTATGCATTGGTATCAAATGGAATAAGGGTATCATATGTGGACTGAACTGCAGAAAGCCGGAATAAGGGGGAATAGCTAGTCCTTTCGAAGACTACGCTTCTGGCAGCCTCCGTCTTGCAGCATGTAGAAGAGATTAGACTGAAGTCCTCCAAGTAGCATCGCATAGCATAATCCTAACCGATGATCCTCCTCTTGTCGCCCTGTGAGAGAGCGATCACCGGTTGTATCTGGCACTTGGAAGGGTGTGTTTTATTAAGTATCCGGTTCTAGTTGTCATAAGGTCAAGGTACAACTCCAAGTCGTCCTGTTACCGAAGATCACGGCTATTCGAATAGATTAACTTCCCTGCAGGGGTGCACCACATAACCAACACGCTCGATCCCATTTGGCCGGACACACTTTCCTGGGTCATGCCCGGCCTTGGAAGATCAACACGCCGCAGCCCTACCTAGGCACAACAGAGAGGTCAGCACGCCGGTCTAAACCTAAGCGCCCAGGGGTCTGGGCCCATCGCCCTTAGCACACCTGCACGTTGCGTGGGCAGCCGGAAGTAGACCTAGCCTAGTAGGCGTTCCAGTCCAATCCAGCACGCGCCGCTTCGTTGCTGACGTCACGAAGGCTTCGGCTGATACCACGATGTCGAGTGCCCATAACTGTCCCCGCGTAGATGGTTAGTGCGTATAGGCCAGTAGCCAGACTCAGATCAAATACCAAGAACTCGTTAAACGTGTTAAGTATCTGCGAACGCCGACCAGGGCCAGGCCCACCTCTCTCCTAGGTGGTCTCAAGCTGCCCTGTCGCTTCGCCACAAAGATCCACTCGCGGGTACTCCTACGAGCCGACCCGTCTTTTAGTCATCACAGGTATCATGTATAAAGTATATAGTATATACCCGTGATCACCTCCCGAAGTGATCACGGCCCAGTAGTATAGCATGGCAGACGGACAAGAGTGTGGGGCCACTGATGGAACACTAGCATCCTATACTAAGCAGTAGGATAACAGGTAATGGTAACAACAGTAGTAGCAAGGATAGGCTATGCATCAGGATAGGAATAACAGAAAGCAGTAACATGCTACACTACTCTAATGCAAGCAGTAGAGAAGAGTAGGCGATATCTGGTGATCAAAGGGGGGGGCTTGCCTGGTTGCTCTGGCAAGAGAGAGGGGTCGTCAACACCGTAGTCGTACTGGGTAGCAGCGGCGTCGGTCTCGGTGTCTAGCGAGAGAAGAGGGGGGGAGAAACAATAAATAGTTAAGCAAGCATATGCATAGTGATGCATGACATGACAAGTAACGGCGTTAGGGGTGCCCTAACGCGGTAGTAGGTGATACCGGTGAAGGGGAATAACATTCGGGAAAGTATCCCTGGTGTTTCGCGTTTTCGGGCAGAGGAGCCGGAGGGGGAAGTTGCGTGTTCACTATGCTAGGGATGCGTGACGAACGAACAGGCCGCGTATCCAGATTCGTCTCGTCGTTCTGAGCAACTTTCATGTATAAAACTTTTTCATCCGAGTTACGGATTAAAAGATATGATTTTCTAAAGATTTTATTAATTTCTGGAATTTAATTAATTATTTAAATTAATTCGAAAAACAGATTAATGACATCAGCATGATGTCATGCTGACATCAGCAGTCAACAGGGTTGACTTGGTCAAGCTGACCAGTGGGTCCAGTGGGACCCACCTGTCATACACTGTTTAGGTTAATTAGAGATTAGTTAATTTAAACATGATTAATTAACTTAATTAATTCACTAATTAATTAACTAATTAATTATTAATTTTATTAATTCATTTTTATTTTATTTTATTTTTTTATTTTATAAAACGTTCTGGGCGCTGGGGCCCGCGTGTAAGTGGCCCAGGGCCTTAACGGGCGCTGGGTGTTCGGGCGCAGGGGCTCACGGGCGCACGAACGGGCGCATGCCCGAGGGAACGGACCCGCGCGGTGCCGCTGGATCCAGCGGGGCGGCCGACGGAGGCCACGTCGGGGCTCAGCCGGGGAAGGCTGGCGCGGGTGTGCGGGCGTTGTGGCCGGCGCCGGGGTGGTTGCGTGCGGGCACGCATAGCAGGTGGCGGGCGCGTTGGAGCAGACTAGGGGCGCGCGATGACGGCGTGGTGGAGCGAGGCGAAGGGCGCGGGCAGGTGCGGTCGCGCGCGGTGGCGCGGCAAAGGACCAACAGAGGCGAGGCGCGGAACGCGACGAGGAAGCCAGGCCGGGGCGCGCGGGCCATGGTGGATGTGTGCCCTCGCGGGCACAGGGGCGAGGCCATGGCCGCGAGGCCAGCACAGGTGGGGGGGGAATGGCCGCGAGGTGAGGACGGTGGGCACGGGTGGTGGTCGCAGGGTGCGCGCGGGCGCGAGTAGGTGCGGTGGCGGGGCCGTGGCACGGCCAAGGCGCGGCCGACAGATGCAGGCGGGCGCGGCCGGACTGCAGTGGGACACTCACGGGGAAGGGGGTGGCAGAGGCAGTGCGGGGTTCGGCGGCTAGCGGCAGACATGGGCCGTAGGCTCAGGCGACAGCGGGGTCGAGCAGGGGCCGGCGTGGCTGGGTGTGCGAGCGCACGCTGGCCGGGCGGCGAGTGCGTGTGACAACGGCGCGACGCGGGAGCAGAGAGGGAAAGAGGGGAAGCTCACGGGAGTTAGTAGGGATTTCGGGCAGCGGACTCGACGGAGTTCGGGGAGGGCCGTTGGGGAGGAGGGGCGGAGAGGAGCAGTCCGGCGAGAGGGGGGGGCGAGCTCCGGGCGTCGGCGGGCGACGGCGACCTCCTCCGATCCC
>NC_041386.1:598075030-598082888 GCF_002162155.2 Triticum dicoccoides | reverse complement strand
GGATAAGGGGGGAGGGCGGCCGGTTGGGCCTGCGGCCGATTGGGCCGGCCAGCTGGGCCGATTCCCAGTGGGGGCCTCCTCTTTCTTTTTTTTCTTTTTGTTTTTCTCCTTTATATTTTCTTTTACTATTTCTTTTCTATTTTAATTCATTTAAAAGCATCTAGGCATTTTATAAAAATGTGTTTACTTCACCATAATTACCGATGCAATAATAGACATAGTCCGAACATTTTATTTTAAATATTTGAAAACTTTTATTGTCGACTTTAAATTTAAGTTTGAATTTGACGCGGTTTCGAATTATCCCGAGATTAGTAAGAGTAATCGTAGATGTCATGGCATCATTAGGAGAGTTTTACTGTAGCCAAATTATCCGGGCGTTACAAATCTCCTCCACTACAAGAAATCTCGTCCCAAGATTTAGGAGATAGAAGGAAACAACGCGGGGTATTCATCACGCAGACGATCCTCGCATTCCCAAGTGGCTTCGTCTTCAGAGTGATTCGACCACTGGACTTTGAGGAATTTGATCGCCTTCTGACGTGTGCGGCGTTCAGCTTGGTCAAGAATGCGGACCAGATGCTCTTTATAAGAGAGGTCCTGTTGTAATTCGAGCACTTCATGATCCACCGCTCGTATTGGATCCTTGAAGCAACGGCTGAGTTGTGACACATGGAACACATCGTGAACCTGAGAAAGGTTTGGCGGAAGCTCCAGTTGATATGCCACCTTTCCATGCCTTTCGAGAATATTGAAGGGACCGATATAGCGAGGAGCTAGCTTGCCCTTGATCCCGAAGCGGTGAGCACCCTTCATTGGTGTAACTCGAAGATAAGCCTTTTCGCCAGGTTGATAGACCATGTCTTGGTGATGACGGTCATACTGACTTTTCTGACGTGACTGGGCAGTCTTGAGATTCTCGCGAATAATGCGAACTTGTTCTTCGGCCTGTTGGATAATATCCGGACCGAAGAGTGGACGTTCCCCAGTTTCTGACCAGTTCAGAGGGGTTCGACACTTTCGTCCATATAGCACTTCGAAGGGGGACATCTTCAGACTAGCTTGATAGCTATTATTATAAGAGAACTCGGCATATGGAAGAGATTCCTCCCATTTCTTGCCGAATGAGATTACACAAGCCGCATGTCTTCGAGAACTTGGTTGACACGTTCAACCTGTCCTTGCGACTAAGGATGAAACGCAGTACTGAACGCCAGATGAGTTCCCATAGCTTCTTGGAAACTCGCCCAAAACCTTGAAGTGAATAAGCTGCCACGGTCTGAACTGATAACCAGTGGAATACCATGAAGTGAAACAATTCTGCCCATGTAGAGGGTAGCAAGCTGACTAGCAGTGATTGTCTCTTTGACCGCTAGAAAATGTGCAACTTTAGAGAGCCGGTCAATGACGACAAGAATAGCATCATTACCTTTCTGCGACTTGGGAAATCCAGTGACGAAGTCCATCTCAACATGGTCCCATTTCCATTCAGGAATAGAGATAGGTTGCAGAGTTCCGGCAGGCCTTTGATGCTCAGCTTTGATACGACGGCAAACGTCACACTTCGCAACATAACGAGCAATGTCCTGCTTCATATTAGACCACCAGAATCTTTGGCAAATATCCTGATACATCTTCGTACTATCGGGATGGATGGTCAGAGGCGTATCATGAGCTTCTTGCATAACCCTTTTAGTCTTATCCAGGTTTTTCTTCGAACATGGTACCACTAGGCGGCCTTTGAAATACAAGGCGCCATCGCCGGCGATAGTGAAGAATGAGGGCTTTCCTTCTGCTAGATGGCGTTTAATCTTATGGACTTCAGAGTCATAACCTTGAATAGTCTTTATACCAGCTACGAGATCTGGTACGACAGCCAGGGTATTTAGAGAACCCTTAGTAACAACAAGAAGATTCATCTTGCAGAACTCCGGGGGAGGGGGAGTGAGTGCTCCAGGAGGAACAATATGGAGGTTCAGCTTTCTAAATTCTTCGACAAGCGAGGGCTGCACTTTATGAACCTGGAGGTGGTTGCAGTAAGACTTGCGGCTCAAGGCATCAGCCATTACATTAGCCTTGCCGGTGGTATAGGATATACCCACGTCAAAGTCTGCAACAGTCTCCATCCATCTCTGCTGACGGAGGTTCAGATCTGGCTGAGTAAACAGATACTTCAGACTTTGATGGTCAGTGAAGATCTCGCAACGATTACCGAGAAGGTAATGTCGCCACTGCTTCAGTGCATGAATGACAGCAGCAAGCTCGAGGTCGTGAACTGGGTAGTTTTCTTCGTGAGGGCGCAGTTGATGAGAGGCATAAGCAATCACTCTGCGCTCCTGCATTAGGACACAGCCTAATCCTTGATGGGAAGCGTCGCAGTAAATGACGAAGTCCTTCTTAGTATCAGGTGGTGCAAGCACGGCGGCAGAAGTCAACTTGTCTTTGAGCGCCTGGAAACTTTCCTGACACTTGTCTGTCCAGTCAAACTTGACACCCTTATGCAACAGATTAGTCAGGGGCCTGGCAATCTTGGAGAAGTTCTCGACGAATCGACGGCAATAGCTGGCGAGACCGAGGAAACTTCGGACTTGCTTCACATTCTTCGGAGGAGTCCAATCGAGAATAGCCTGAACTCGTTCAGGGTTGACGGCAATACCATCCTTGGAGATGACATGCCCAAGATAGGTTACTTCGGGGAGCCAGAATTCACACTTGGAATACTTAGCATACAGCTGATGCTCCCGAAGCTTTTCCAGCACAAGACGAAGATGTTCAGCATGTTCTTCCTTGTTCTTGGAAAATACAAGGATATCGTCCAAATAAACCACGACGAACTTGTCGAGGTAATCCATGAATATATAGTTCATCAGACGAGAGAAGGTGGCTGGAGCATTCGTTAAGCCGAATGACATGACGGTGTACTCGTATGATCCATACCGAGTCACGAAGGCGATTTTTGGGATGTACTCTTCACGAACACGGATCTGGTGGTAACCCAACCTCAAGTCGAGTTTGGAGAACACTGATGAGCCAGCCAGTTTATCATAAAGATCATTGATCCGAGGAAGAGGGTATTTATTCTGAATGGTAGCTTGGTTTATAGGACGGTAGTCTTGGACTAATCGGTTTGTCCCATCCTTCTTCCTAACAAAGAGAGAAGGTGCTTCCCAAGGAGAGCAACTTGGGCGAATGAAACCTTTGACAAGAGACTTGTCGATTTCCTCCTTAAGCTCAATGAGCTCATGCGGCGGCATCTTGTAGGGTCGTTTAGCTATAGGGGTGGTGCCGGGTTTCAAGTGGATGATGAATTCGACAGCTCTAGCAGGGGGAATCCCTGGAAGCTCTTCTGGGAAGACATCTTTGAATTCACGAACGACGGGAATGTTTTTAATGCCCTCGAGTGGTGCAATGTTCAACACATTCAAGGCATAAAGTCGTGCCTCGGCGTTTTGCACCAGATGAGCTTGGTAAGTAACTATTTCGTCTGAAGGGTGTTGCAGATGGACGGTCTTAGTGGCGCAAACTATAGAAGCAGTATGCGCTTTTAACCAATTCATTCCCAGAATGAGATCAATGCTACAGGACTTCAGTACGATGGGAGAGACAAGGAATTCCAGTCCTTCAATTTCTACAGGGACGTCGTTGCAAATCATGGAGGTTCGACATTGGCCCGCAGGGGTGTGTACTAATAGTGAAGCATTCATGTCCTCACATTTAATGTCGTGCAAGCATGCAAAACCTTCTGACATGAATGAATGCGATGCACCTGTATCAAATAAAACGGATGTTGGTACTGAATTTACGAGGAGGGTACCCATCACAGTAGCAGGCTGGTCTTGAGCTTCGCTCAGATCAACGTGGTTGGCATGAACACGACCATAAGACTTGGCATTGTTGCTGCGGGGCTGGTTATTTCCACGGCCAGTTGCTGGAAGGGCCGGTTGATTCTGATTCTGGTTGCATTCCCTAGCACGATGCCCTGGTTGTCCACACCTGAAGCACAACCCATTATTGGGAGTGGGAACAGGATCTTGTGGTGGTGGAGCTGGGAGTCTTGGATGCCTAGTCGGAGGAGCAGGCAGACGAGGTGCAGCATAGGTCTGCCTTGGGGTAGGTGCATCCGGCTGATACAAGCTATTGGGAATCCATATCTTGCGCTTCTGCGAGGACGGGCCCGAAGATGAGCCCGTGTCACGGTTGCGCCTGTGAGAGCTCTGGTATTCCTGCAGACCAGTTTTAACATTGATCGCTTTGTTCACCAGAGTGGCGAAATCAGTAAAGTCATGCACTAGAAGTGCGAGCTTGATGTCAGCTTGAAGGCCATCCCGGAACTTCTCCTGTCTGCGTGCATCAGTTGCAATGTCTTCTTCAGCATAGCGGGACAAGTCAAGAAACTCCCGCTGGTAAGCTTCCACAGTTTTGTTGCCTTGGGTGAGGTTGCGGAACTCACGCTTCTTCCGGTCCATGACTCCCTGAGGAATGAAGCGAGCATGGAAGGCAGCTTGGAAGTCTGGCCAGGTGATGATTGTTCCAGCTTGCAGAGTATGCCTGTGGCTGTCCCACCATTGAGCTGCGGGTCCCTTTAGGAAGAAGGAAGCAAAGGTGACATAGCTGGCAGGGGCTACATCAGCAGACTCCATCTCATAGGTGATGTCACAGAGCCAGTCATCAGCATCCAGAGGCTGAGTTGAGCTGCGGTACACAGTTGGGTTCAGGCGCATGAAATCCTGCAGAGTTACTGGGGTTGGCTGCTGGTTCATATTGGGGCGAGGAAACTGGGCCATCATATTCTCCATGAACTGGAGATTCATCTCAAGCTGTTGGATCATACCAGCCATGTACTCAGGCGGTGGTGGGGCGTTGCCACCACGACCACGACCACCTGGTCTAACCATCCTGCTAATATTTAACAGGGGTAGTTCAGCATTGAGAAATTTGCAAAAAACAAGAATCATTCATGATGAAACATGCACAACGAAAGCAGCACGATAGATATTATGTAGTAGTCGGCATATCTTACAAAAGAGATCATGCATAGAGTTCGTTACACAGTGTTCAGTACATAGGCTAAGACATCATAGGCGGCACACAGGCTCGCGGCGAATGCATCTAACCCTAATAAGCAAGTCTACGTCAGTCCCATGCGGTACTGCGGAGGTAGGTGTAGGCCGACAGCTGGTAGTGACGCGAAGGGAAGACCTCCACGCGAGTAGCCCGGGGTCCACGGATACTCTGGTGCGGAACCCGATGCACAGGTGGCAGGAGAGGACCCAATGCAGGAGAGTAGCCTCCCACATCTGGCCAGCCGACGCCCTGGGGCATCACGGTCCGGGCAGGGTAGATCGCAGAACGCGACAGATCACCAGAGCGGACAGAGGGGTGCAACAGCGTCAGAGCACGATACAGGTGCTGACGGGTGGTGTACAACTCGTGGCGAAGAGCTCGGTTAGCTCTATCCAGCCCATCAGCATGCAGAACCAGGTTCTGATGGTAGAATGGCTCTCGGGTGACAGTGGAGTAGGCAGCAGTGTAGTAACCCTCCGCACCAACATCGGATGCGATAGCAATGTGCCTGAAGGGGGAGGTGTCCAACTCCTGATACTCTCCACGAAGATGTGTCAGAGCAGCATAAGCAGCATCGTGGACCGCCATATCGATAGTCACTCCAACACCATGAGCAGTGTGCAGCACAGTAGTGGAGTCATACTCCCGAGAGTAGAGGTGGACGATGGCACGGTACTGCTCCTGGTTGAAGTCCTGATACTCCTCATAGATGGTGTACTCAGGGTGCCAGCGATAACCCAGATAGGTCATCATCTCAACCAACACAACAGGTGATCCTGAGGCACCAATGGCCTTCGTGTGGCGCACGACCTGCCTCGTGGGTTCCATCTGAAAACAAAGATGTTTTCACACGAGTCAAATGTCAATGTGGATAATGTTCAAGTACTACTCTAAAGAATAACTAGGGCTTATCCAACTTTGGGGTGAACGTGGTCACGGGATCCTAGTGTTAGAGTTAGTAAAATCGTTTAACCCGAGTAGGAGAGAGTTTAGTGTCCCAGAGTAAGGATCGAGGAGTAAAAGAGCCTAATACCACCCAGATGGCGATGTGGGCCCGTAAGTCACACAACCATGTTAGTAAAAGTTTTTGTAATGTCTAGACTCAACTTCGGCCAAGGAGTGTGGAAGGGGAATTCCTACAGGCAGTTGGCTCTGATACCAACTTGTGACGCCCCCGATTTAATCGTACACTAATCATACACGCAAACGAGTATGATCGAGATCAGGGACTCACGGAAAGATATCACAACACAACTCTACAAATAAAATAAGTCATACAAGCATCATATTACAAGCCAGGGGCCTCGAGAGCTCGAATACAAGAGCTCGATCATAGACGAGTCAGCGGAAGCAACAATATCTGAGTACAAACATAAGTTAAACACGTTGCCATAAGATGGCTAGCACAAACTGGGATACAGATCGAAAGAGGCGCAGGCCTCCTGCCTGGGATCCTCCTAAACTACTCTTGGTCGTTGTCAGCGGGCATCACGTAGTAGTAGGCACCTCCGGTGTAGTAGGAGTCGTCGTCGAAGGTGGCGTCTGGCTCCTGGGCTCCAACATCTGGTTGTGACAACCAGGTAGAAGGGATAGGGGGGAAAGAGGGAGAAAGCAACCGTGAGTACTCATCCAAAGTACTCGCAAGCAAGGAGCTATACTACATATGTATGCATTGGTATCAAATGAAATAAGGGTATCATATGTGGACTGAACTGCAGAAAGCCGGAATAAGGGGGAATAGCTAGTCCTTTCAAAGACTACGCTTCTGGCAGCCTCCGTCTTGCAGCATGTAGAAGAGATTAGACTGAAGTCCTCCAAGTAGCATCGCATAGCACAATCCTAACCGATGATCCTCCCCTTGTCGCCCTGTGAGAGAGCGATCACCAGTTGTATCTGGCACTTGGAAGGGTGTGTTTTATTAAGTATCCGGTTCTAGTTGTCATAAGGTCGAGGTACAACTCCAAGTCGTCCTGTTACCGAAGATCATGGCTATTCGAATAGATTAACTTCCCTGCAGGGGTGCACCACATAACCCAACACGCTCGATCCCATTTGGCCGGACACACTTTCCTGGGTCATGCCCAGCCTCGGAAGATCAACACGCCGCAGCCCTACCTAGGCACAACAGAGAGGTCAGCACGCCGGTCTAAACCTAAGCGCCCACGGGTCTGGGCCCATCGCCCTTAGCACACCTGCACGTTGCATGGGCGGCCGGAAGCAGACCTAGCCTAGTAGGCGTTCCAGTCCAATCCAGCGCGCGCCGCTCCGTTGCTGACGTCACGAAGGCTTCGGCTGATACCACGACGTCGAGTGTCCATAACTGTCCCCGCGTAGATGGTTAGTGCGTATAGGCCAGTAGCCAGACTCAGATCAAATACCAAGAACTCGTTAAACGTGTTAAGTATCTGCGAACGCCGACCAGGGCCAGGCCCACCTCTCTCCTAGGTGGTCTCAACCTACCCTGTCGCTTCGCCACAAAGATCCACTCGCAGGTACTCCTACGAGCCGACCCGTCTTTTAGTCATCACAGGTATCATGTATAAAGTATATAGTATATACCCGTGATCACCTCCTGAAGTGATCACGGCCCAGTAGTATAGCATGGCAGACGGACAAGAGTGTAGGGCCACTGATGGAACACTAGCATCCTATGCTAAGCAGTAGGATAACAGGTAATGGTAACAATAGTAGTAGCAAGGATAGGCTATGCATCAGGATAGGAATAACGGAAAGCAGTAACATGCTACACTACTCTAATGCAAGCAGTAGAGAAGAGTAGGCGATATCTGGTGAT
>NC_041386.1:598073335-598074770 GCF_002162155.2 Triticum dicoccoides | reverse complement strand
AGAAACAATAAATAGTTAAGCAAGCATATGCATAGTGATGCATGACATGACAAGTAACGGCGTTAGGGGTGCCCTAACGCGGTAGTAGGTGATACCGGTGAAGGGGAATAACATCCGGGAAAGTATCCTCGGTGTTTCACGTTTTCGGGTAGAGGAGCCGGAGGGGGAAGTTGCGTGTTCACTATGCTAGGGATGCGTGACGAACAAACAGGCCGCGTATCCAGATTCGTCTCGTCGTTCTGAGCAACTTTCATGTATAAAACTTTTTCATCCGAGTTACGGATTAAAAGATATGATTTTCTAAAGATTTTATTAATTTCTGGAATTTAATTAATTATTTAAATTAATTCGAAAAACAGATTAATGACATCAGCATGATGTCATGCTGACATCAGCAGTCAACAGGGTTGACTTGGTCAAGCTGACCAGTGGGTCCAGTGGGACCCACCTGTCATACACTGTTTAGGTTAATTAGAGATTAGTTAATTTAAACATGATTAATTAACTTAATTAATTCACTAATTAATTAACTAATTAATTATTAATTTTATTAATTCATTTTTATTTTATTTTATTTTTTATTTTATAAAACGTTCTGGGCGCTGGGGCCCGTGTGTAAGTGGCCCAGGGCCTTAACGGGCGCTGGGCGTTCGGGCGCAGGGGCTCACGGGCGCTTGAACGGGCGCATGCCCGAGGGAACGGACCCGCGCGGTGCCGCTGGATCCAGCGGGGCGGCCGGCGGAGGCCACGGCGGGGCTCAGCCGGGGAAGGCTGGCGCGGGTGTGCGGGCGTTGTGGCTGGCACCGGGGTGGTTGCGTGCAAGCACGCACAGCAGGCGGCGGGCGCGTTGGAGCAGACTAGGGGCGCGCGGTAATGGCGCGGTGGAGCGAGGCGAAGGGCGCGGGCAGGTGCGGTCGTGCGCAGTGGCGCGGCAAAGGACCAACAGAGGCGAGGCGCGGAACGCGACGAGGAAGCCAGGCCGGGGCGCGCGGGCCATGGTGGATGTGTGCCCTCGTGGGCATAGGGGCGAGGCCATGGCCGCGAGGCCAGCACAGGTGGGGGGGAATGGCCGCGAGGTGAGGACGGCGGGCGCAGGTGGTGGTCGCAGGGTGCGCGCGGGTGCGAGTAGGTGCGGTGGCGGGGCCGTGGCACGGCCAAGGCGCGGCCGACAGATGCAGGCGGGCGCGGCCGGACTGCAGCGGGGCACTCACGGGGAAGGGGGTGGCAGAGGCAGTGCGGGGTCCGGCGGCTAGCGGCGGACATGGGCCGTAGGCTCAGGCGACAGCGGGGTCGAGCAGGGGCCGGCGTGGCTGGGTGTGCGAGCGCACGCTGGGCGGGCGGCGAGTGCGTGTGACAACGGCGCGACGCGGGAGCAGAGAGGGAAAGAGGGGAAGCTCACGGGGGTTAGTAGGGATTTCGGGCAGCGGACTCGACG
>NC_041386.1:598058762-598072697 GCF_002162155.2 Triticum dicoccoides | reverse complement strand
GTGTCGGTGGAGTGGGGCGAGGTGGTGAGTGGATAAGGGGGGAGGGCGGCCGGTTGGGCTTGCGGCTGATTGGGCCGGCCAGCTGGGCCGATTCCCAGTGGGGGCCTCCTCTTTCTTTTTTTTCTTTTTGTTTTTCTCCTTTATATTTTCTTTTACTATTTCTTTTCTATTTTAATTCATTTAAAAGCATCTAGGCATTTTATAAAAATGTGTTCACTTCACCATAATTACCGATGCAATAATAGACATAGTCCGAACATTTTATTTTTAATATTTGAAAACTTTTATTGTTGACTTTAAATTTAAGTTTGAATTTGACGCGGTTTCGAATTATCCCGAGATTAGTAACAGTAATCGTAGATGTCATGGCATCATTAGGAGAGTTTTACTGTAGCCAAATTATCCGGGCCTTACAGGAGCCAAAACCCTAATTCCACCGCCGTAACTTTCTGTATCCACGAGATCCCATCTTGGGGCCTGTTCCGGAGTTCCGCCGGAGGGGGCATCGATCACGAAGGGCTTCTACGTCAACACCATAGCCCCTCCGATGAAGTGTGAGTAGTTTACCTCAGACCTACGGGTCCATAGTTAGTAGCTAGATGGCTTCTTCTCTCTTTTTGGATCTCAATACAATGTTCTCCCCCTCTCTTGTGGAGAACTATTTGATGTAATCTTCTTTTTGCGGTGTGTTTGTTGAGACCGAGGAATTGTGGGTTTATGATCAAGTCTATCTATGAATAATATTTGAATCTTCTCTGAATTCTTTTATGTATGATTGGTTATCTTTGCAAGTCTTTTCGAATTATCAATTTGGTTTGGCCTACTAGATTGATCTTTCTTGCAATGGGAGAAGTGCTTAGCTTTGGGTTCGATCTTGCGGTGTCCTTTCCCAGTGACAGTAGGGGCAGCAAGGCACGTATTGTATTGTTGCCATCGAGGATAACAAGATGGGATTTTCTTCATATTGCATGAGTCTATCCCTCTGCATCATGTCATCTTGCTTAAGGCGTTACTCTGTTTTTAACTTAATACTCTAGATGCATGCTGGATAGCGGTCGATGAGTGGAGTAATAGTAGTAGATGCAGGTAGGAGTCGGTCTACTTGTCTCGAACGTGATGCCTATATACATGATTATACCTAGATATTCTCATAACTATGCTCAATTCTGTCAATTGCTCAACGGTAATTTGTTCACCCACCGTAGAATACTTATGCTCTTGAGAGAAGCCACTAGTGAAACCTATGGCCCCCGGGTCTATCTTTATCATATTGATCTCCTACTACTTAGTTATTTCCTTTACTATTTACTTTGCCTTTATTTTACGTTGCATCTTTATCATAAAAATACCAAAAATATTATCTTATCATATCTATCGGATCTCACTCTCGTAAGTGGCCTTATAGGGATTGACAACCCCTATTTCCATTGGTTGCGAGGATTTATTTGTTTTGTGCAGGTACGAGGGACTCACGCGTAGCCTCCTACTGGATTGATACCTTGGTTCTCAAAAACTGAGGGAAATACTTACGCTACTTTGCTGCATCATCCCTTCCTCTTCAGGGAAAACCAACGCAGTGCTCAAAAGGTAGCAACCGCCGACAAACTACACCGGAAGGGGTCACCGGAATGGGGTGCGGATCACTTCACCATCACCGTCACCACGCCGTCGTGCTGACGGAACTCTCCCTCGACACTTTGCTGGATCAAGAGTTTGAGGGACGTCATCGAGTTGAACGTGTGCAGAACTCGGAGGTGTCGTACATTCGGTGCTTGATCGGTCGGAACGAGAAGAAGTTCGACTACATCAACCGTGTTGTCTAACGCTTCCTATTTCGATCTACGAGGATACGTGAACACACTCTCCCCCTCTCATTGCTATGCATCTTCTAGATAGATTTTGTGTGAGCGTAGGATTTTTTTTTGAAATTGCATGCTATGTTTCCCGACACATGCATCATAGTGTCTATTTTGAGAACATTTCGTGGTGGTATGATTCTGCCCCCTCCCCCTTGTTCACCATGGTGTGACCTCGGTGGAACGACTATGATCTGTTTGCTGTAATGTGAGTGTACGAAGTGTTCATGGCTGACATGGAGTGCATGAATGAATTTTGGAATGAACAACACATCATCATTCTTGTTGATTTGGATTCTTACAACATGTTACGCTCCGAACTTTCTAGCAAAAATCGACATGACTAGTCAAAATTTTGTCCTTGTTTGTAATAAAAGCAAAACTTTTCGAGTTTTGATTGCAAAATGCTAGGGTATTTTGGTTGCAACATTATGTTTCTTTTACCAATTTCCTTTCCTTTTTAACTTTTTTTCTCAAAAAGTTTCCCTTTTTGAAAAAAATGTTTGCAATTTTCAAAAATGGCGTGGGATATCAGATCTGTGGCAATTGACGTTTGAGACTCGATTGACCCTTTGTTCATTTTTTACAAATCCTTTTAAGGACACCTAAACTTCATAATCACGAACTCCAGATATCTCTACTGATAGAAAAAGACTAGGCATCTCTAGTAGTTTATTTGACCGCTCCATATACTTTAAAATGACTATACCGTATTGATCCCCTGGAAAACTGATACACAAACGATTATAAACATCATGGGGATAGTAAATATGTGAAATAAATAATAATGCAAAATTACTAGATTGCTCGAATTTACGGTGGAACCCATGTGAAACATATATTTCTTATACAATAATATATTTTTATTGCAAAAAGTACAATTTTTTCATTTAGCACTACCAGGAAGGCACTTGCGATAATAAATATGAAACTGTACAACAAATTCGCACCATAATATAGACGCTAATTGATGTAGCTTGTTATATAAATAAATAAAGTATATAATACATATCGATAATGGCAAAATATTTTAGCAACCAACTCAGCCGCGATGACGTAAAATAGTTTGATATAAATAAAAAAACAATATAATTTTAGTAGGCCTATTAAGTTTTTTATTTTTCGGGTTCAATCACACCCCAAAATCTCTGGTCTAAAACGGCTTCTAGAACTCAACAACGAGGAGCTGAAACGACTATGGATCTGTGATTCTACAGTCGGGACCAGAGCTCTCAACCCGCGTGTATTTACAGACTCTCGAGGGTATTTTCTCCAAATTTGCATGTGATGCGACTATTATCATTGGATCTCATATACAAAATTGTTAATGTAATTTCTAAATATAGTTGGTTAATTATAGAAGTATCCACACATTCAAAATTTTAATGTGAAAAGTGTTCCTGTACCTTTTAAAAACATTCATATAATTTAAAAAATCATGTATTTTTAAAAATATATTAATGTAGTTTTAGGTAGTTATCCATGTATTTTTAATTTTTGCGTCATTTGAAAAGGTGTTCATGTATTTATTTAATTTAAAATTGTTAGTGCATTTTAAAATTATTCACATTAATAATAAAAATGTTTCATGTCTCTTGGGAAAAAAATGTTTGTGTTATTTAAGGAAAGTGTGCGTGCATACAACATTGTTCTTGTATTTTATCAGATTTCTTTTAAAAAAATCTGTAAAAATAAATGTAAAAATGAAATGAATGACAAAAAAGGGAAGGAAAAACGACAGAAAGAAGTAAAAATTAAACAGAAAAGTTAACAGAAAATTAAAAAAAGTGAGAAGAGAAACCCAAAATGAAAAAAAATGAAAGGGAAAATTTATGCCGCCTGAGAGTTGAATTCCTTGATTATCTGCCCATAGTGTCCGAAGCAGGACCCTCCAGGTTGGATATGACCGCGAGACAATCGCTGGCTATGAACATCCGTTGTAGCGTAAGGTCAGCTGGCAGGGCGGTATGGCGAGTGATTGCCTGCATGCCATCGTCTCAAGAACCTTCGGGTCATTGATGTCAGAGATAACCGGTGTCGAAGATCCCAGGTAATGGTCATGTTCATCTCGTGCCATCGCATTGATGCTTCTCACTCGTTGATTCTTCCCCACCGTGGCATCCGCATTAATCTTCGCATATCCCGTCGGAGGCGGCGGCCGACCTTGATGCACTAGTGTAGTCCGAGCATGGCTAGTAGCCTTCACCTCTTTGGTACATAGACGAAGTTTATCAAGGAAACTTCGAACAAAGGCAAAAAGTGGATGCAAACTTTGGTAAATTTCTTAATGAATTAACTTTCGCTTTGCATGCCATATGGACCAATGTGTTACACACATGGTAGTAAGATTTTTCATGCGATAGTGAATCGATCATGGTGAAAAGCCAGTGCTTCGCTGATGAGGTTTGGATGCATATAATAGGCGGTAAACCACATTTTTTTTGCTTTGAGAAACTGCTTTCTACTGTTCGCTTCTCGAGAAAACCAGCCGTTGGTGTTCGCTTCTCGAGAAAACCAGCCGTTGTTGTTCGCTTCGGAAAAACCCCTTGCTGCTGGTTGCTTAAAAATAGGTTTTCATATATTTAAACTTTTCATGGATTCAAAAAAAAGTTCACAAGATTTACATAATGTTTGTGACTTTTATACATGTTCAGGCATTTGAAATATATTAATGATTTTTTTAAAAATCACGAGGTTTTTTTGAAACAATCTTGGAATTAAGAAAATCCATATTTTTTAAAACATTCATGAATAAAAAAATATTTGATTAAAAAATGTTAGCTATTTTTTATTTTTGTTTAAATTTTTAGGAATGATCAGGAATTTAAAAAGAAATAATATATTTTCTAAGAAAATGCATGAATGAAATAATTGAAATGGAAAATCAAAGGTATTCTAGATGGAGAAAAAAAAGTAAAGTAAACACGAAAGAAAATAGAAAATATTTAGTAGAATAAAAAAGACAGAGAAACCAGTGAACATAGCAAAATTGAAATCTGAAAATAGTATATAAACCAAAACCAGATAAAAAAAAGGTAAGACAGCCTGTACTCATGGAAAGTCATGAAACCCTGGAAACCAACCAGAATAAAAACCACCCATAGCGGTGCGGAGCAAGGTGAAGAAAAGATAAATAGGTCAAGGCCCAAGGGAGGCCGGGATGTGCAGTCGCTTTAAATCACATTTTATTCTGCGCATACGCAACATATGTACCTATGCACATATGGTAAATAAACCTATGCATATTTTTTTGAGGGAAAACCTATGCACATTTAGAGGATGTGTTTTTTGGTAGTACTGTGAAAAGTAGAAAATTCCCAACATAATTCCATAGGAACCTTGTCATTTCAGAGGACCCGGCTAGAATGCAAGTAATTTTATCTTATACTCATAGTCATTGGTTAAATTTCCAATGGCAGTACAATCAATACTCATACAATAATACCGCAGACTTAAGAACGAGATTACACATGGTGGACACAGACTAGCATTCATTTGATTTCCTCCATTCTTTCTTGGTAGGTATGTGGAAGCAGATCGGAGCAAATGTGCATCACTTGAGGACGTACTTCATGACACCAGGGATGTGGACCTTGAAGAAGTAGTCGTCCCAGTCAACGGTCTTGGGGTCAAAGTTGAATAGACAGCCGGTGGCATCGGCATGGTCACCGTCGGCCATGGCGAGCCTAAGCTTGTTGAGGTTGACATCATCGAAACAACCCTTGAAGAGCGAGAAGGGCCCGTACAGGTCCACCAGCTGCATCACGAACCTGCACAATGCATGTTCTTAAGCCAATGGTATAATATCAAGACCATACAACTGCAAACATGTTTAAATTACACTCCCTGTAGATACATCGTTTGAGCGTCAGCTAATTCCAGACAGAGAAAATACCTGTACTTGCGGGCGAGGTCGTCGTAAAGGGCAGCAAGGCCGAAGAGGCCGCAACAGAGGATGGAGAGCAGGCGGAGGAGCTCGAGGGGAACACGGTACTTGAGCACCATGAAGAGGTGGAACGCCGCGATGCTGCCAAGGAACCGCACCTTGCGGGTGCGCACGGTGCGGCCGTCAGGCCCCACCCGTGGGTGCTCCTCGAAGTACCGGATCCCTGTCCGGTACAACACCGCGTACGGAGCTGGGTGCCGCAGCGACGAGCTCACGTGGTACACCGTTGGCGCTGCCGGCACCGAGTGAGGGTGCTGCTGCTGCGGAGGCGGCTTCTTCTCTGGCTCTGATGGCCGAGTGGAGGAGGCGTGCGCCACCGTGGCCGCCATCATCGCGTTCACCACCATATCGCCGGGCATCTGCATACACCATAGTTGCGCATTTGGGTTAGAAACTGTGATAATCCATTAGCAGCATATGTAACCTTGCTGTAACAGGCAAGATTCAGATAGTAACTGCACGCAGCCAAGTACAGCTAAGGTTGGTTGATGCACTGCAGCAGCCACTTGGCCTTGTTGGCACAGACGCTTCAGATGCAACTTACTGCAGCATGGTCACACACTGTACTAGTATACTTATTACTCATTACTGCAGCACGTTCGCAAGAAGATGGCAGCACTGGTAGCTCTGCATTTGCTGAATGAACTAACAGTGAGTGAAGCAATTACCACGTCCATGGTTAGGTCGAGGTCGGCGAGGAAGCACGACAGGCTCTGTTTTGCGTACCCGATCAGGATCGCGTCGATCGTCCTGGGGTTTTCATATTCGATGTCAGAATATGAATTTGAAACTTGGCATTTGAATTTGGATGGGAAGAGTTAGAACGAACCTGGTGCCTTCGATCCATCCTGGCAGTGGGTCGTTTTGCACGCTGGTGATGATGCTGGGCCGGACGATGACCACCGGCACGTCGTCCCCGCGCATCATCTGGGCCAGCATCATCTCCCCCATGGACTTGGTGAACACGTACGTGTTGGGCCACCCAAAGTGCCGGGCCCTGCACACACCAGAATTCCAAAATTAATCCCATTTCTGAATTTCAGTTCCAAGTTTCACAAAAAAAAACCTCTGGTATTGAACTTGAATTTCACATAGTAGGAGAAACTTTCAAAGGGAAATATGCTTCCTAACCTGGTGAGGCCGAGGTCCTTCATGGCCTTCCTCTGGGCCTTGGGGTCCACATCGTCGTCGGCCTCCATCTGCTTCCTGAGTTCCCTGGCGAGCCTCAGCTCGGCGTCCATGTCAAGGCGGGTGCCATCCTCCCGCAGCGTCTCGCCGTCCCTGAACGGCCTCTCCGACACCAGCCCCTGCTTCTCGCCGGCGACGTAGGCCGTGGAGACGTGCATGAGCACCTCGAGGTTGGGGCATTTCCGGGCGAAGTCGCACATGTGCTTCACCCCCACCACGTTCACGTCCAGGGCCACGTCGTACCTGAGCACACACACGTCCGTGCACGTACATTGCACAGTTAGTTTCAGAGGTCATTGATGAACTCACTACTCCAGAGAAGAAGATGCAGGAATGCACGTTCTCCCGCTGAATTTTTTTCTCTGACGAGTTAAACAGTAAATAGCACTGTACCTTTCGTAGAAGTTGGTTGTGGCGGCCCCGTTGACAATGACGTTGAGCTCGTCGGCGAGCCGGAGCTCCCGCAGCGTGGCGGGGTCAACGCCGAAGCCCTCGCGCATTACGTCGCCGGCCAGCCCCACCACCTTGTCTGCGACGAAGGCATCGAACCCGGCGCCGTGCCGCTCCCGCAGCATCCCGAACAGCTCCTTCCCCACCACCTGCGAACCACGTCGATCTCGATCAATAATTCTTCATTTGCAATCCGTGTTTGATACATGCATGCATGCACTGTGGATCCACCACCCCGCATGGTATCTCGGTAACTTTTGGTAAAAACTATAAATTGCTTCTGCAGGGCAGGACAATCGACCCGTGCAACTGTCTGCAACTGTAAATTGCCCACACCTATACAATGAAGGATCAGTGAATGCATATGAAGAAATGAAGAGGGGCCAGGCGTACTGGAAGCGTGTTTTTCCGGCTTGCTAGATGGAGTAGGAGTAAGGTGGAGGACCAAGCGTACTGCCCATTGTCTCTGCTCTGGATCTTCTTGGCACTACTCAATAACTACACCAGCTAGAGTAGATTACACTCTTTTCTTTTTTGCAGACGCAATAATAGAACGTAATTAGGTAACCAAAACATTATTGCATTTATTTATGTTTATTATTGTTGAACATGCTAGGTTTAGTTAGAATTTGATGCAATCAGGCAACCAAAACATTATTGCAGACTTGCAGTGCACTCTGAATTCTGAATTCTCAAGTTGACGAAGCTGTAGTAAGTGGTGCCAGTGCCAGATGGTGCCCTGCCCTCGTCATTTCCAAGCACCAGCCAGCCAGCCATGCATGCATGCAGGCTGCACACTGGCCGGCTAGCTAGGTGGTGGTGCAGTACCAGTTGTGCACTGCATGCGGCAGAGGCCATTGAAAACTTCTGAGTCGAGTCGACCTGACCAAACCTACCGGCCTACCCACACAATAACTCCTCATACGACTCCTAGGAATACACTCAGCTCCGCTACTTCGCCGCCGGTTTATTTATCATCCGGCCGCGGGTTTTCCCCAGGTTTCCGGTTTCCAAGATCGGGCATGAATGAAAATGTTGAAATTTTTGCCAACCATACTCCTACTAGTGTCTGGTTTCTTGTTCAAATTAATCCTGCCATACCAAAAGCTGGCAGAATATTTGTGCATTTACCTAGTATCTAGAGAAGAATGAGCGGTGTACGGCTGAGATTATTCATGGCCACCTCTCATGCAGAGTATGACATGTGACTCTCAACCTCAGAAAGAGAAGAAAAAATGGCATGTGACCGACCCGAATGTTCGGCAGGAATGCCACCCAGCAGTGTGCACCTAGCCCTATCTCATCCCGGTTTATACCTATAAGATAATTATTCTACACATGTTCATGTTTGCATCACAGATAGTAGCAGCGGGCAGCTGGACTATCTATGATTCTGTGATGAATTTGTGATATCTATGCATGTTTTGTTCCGATGCGCCACATAATGTTACTAGTATTATAGTACAGTATTAATTATAAATGGAAAAAAAAGAGAGTTGTAAGTATGAAACAGAATGAAGAGACACAGGGGAGCAGCTTGGGGGCTTCTCTGTCTGAGAGAGAACTCGCATGTGTTCCTTGCAGCATGATCTTACCAAGAACCATGCTACCGGCATGTATCCTTGTCTACTACTCTAATCTCTAGAACAGAGGAGTATTGAGAGGAGTACTGAGAGAGAGATTGAGGGAGGGGGTGCAAGGATCAACATGATGATGGGGCATGATGGACGGGCAGACAGGCACGCACCTCGGTCTCCACCCGGCGCCTCGCCGCCGCGGCGTCGGCCGCCCGCACCGGCAGGTAGATCCTCTTCACGTCCGGCTGGACCCTCAGGATCTTCTCCACCATTACTGCACAGGTCGACGAATGAGCACACAACGCAACACCAAGGACTCTCAGGATGGATGCATGAACTGTTCCTCAGAAAATAGCAAGACATGCATAGATCATCATCAGCATGCCTACTTACTCTTGCCAAGGAAGCCCGTGGCTCCGGTGATGAGGACGCTCTTGTTCCTGAAGTACTCGATGATCTTCCCCTCATCCAGCGTGCCCACCATCTTGCCTTGGTTTTGTGTGTGTGTGAACTGTGAAGCTCGGGAGGAGAGGACAGAGACCAGGGAATGAGAGATGGAGGAGGAAGAGAGGCGTGTGCTTGGTGTGTGAGGCTTGTGTGCTCCGGCACCCACTACTTATACACGCGCAGGGCCGGCCAGCAAGGTGTTGAGGGTGGCGTAGTGGGTGTTTGTTTTCAGGGACTTTTTTGTGTAGGGACTAAAAAAAATCCCTCTTAAAAACTTTTTTACCAAACGGTAGGGACTTTTTAGGGACTAAACTAGGCATTTGTGACTAAATGAAGAAGACTCTCAAGAAGAGTCTTTTTGAGACTTTTTGGGACTTTTCCAACAATGTCCCTCCATGCATCCATTGACCCACCACCCCATGATGTTGTTTAATTGTTATTTTTCTATATACTAGGGGCAAGATGGTCATTTAATAACCTTTATGAAGGGACTAGGGATTTTTTAGTCTCTGAAAACAAACAGAAAGAAACTTTTTAGAGACTAGGGACTTTTTAAGTCTACGAGCTACACACAGGACAGGGGTGGCTGGCTCGCTATTGAGTGCACGTAATTAGCAAGGGCAACACGCTTGTGCTTCCCAACCACAACCTGCTTTTCCAGCGAAACCGGAGGTGAGCGCCATAGTCAAAGTAATGCAGTAAAGTAGCAGCAGCACATAGTTTTTTTTTTTTTGAGAACAGCACACTAGTTAGTTAGTTAATTAAAGTTCCACCAACACTCTAGTACTACTTTTTGCAGTACTGCTAATATATTTACGGAGATATGGCAGAACGAACGTTTTTCGTGGCATTTTATATTGCAGCAATATGACAATTCCTTCAAGCGAACGCAACAATCTTCACAGCAAAATCATTTTGTTTGACAGGCTTGCCATGTTTTTCTAAAGAAATTACCGTGTGTGCTATGAAGGATTTGTCATAAAAAACATTCGCAAATACCATCCCCCAGGCAAAAGGGGTCCTATATTTATCATAAATACTATGGATTCACCAACATGGGTTATTACTAAGGTTGGACTGGGTTTTTATTTATGATTTTTCAGCCTATATTCTGATTAGTTGGAGATTTTGGCCAGACAAGTGTGGACAAGTAAGACTCTCAGGCGAGTCGTCCAGCTCCAGTAGGTCAACAAGTACTACCTCCGTCTTGATGAATAAGTCATTCGCGTAGTTCTAGGTTGACGATTTAACTATCTAAATATGTATTATATGCGACAAAAAATATATATTTAGAACTACATTCGTGTAGAAATCTAGTGATATACTTTTCATGACATATAACACATATTTAATTGCTTAAATCGATGACCTAGAACTACGCAAATGACTTATTCACCTAGACGGAGGTAGTACTGAACATTAGGAGGAAAAAAAGAGTAGGGGCACTCTGAAGATTTACCAACACATGTTATTTATTAATTTTCATCTTTTTCTGGATAATGCAGAAAAGCTAGCGTGTCCTTGACAACCAATGAGAAGCACATAATATATTTTCTGATGGGAGGTGTTTGGTCAGCTAAATAATAATGCAAGGATTAATACTACCGTACCTACTTTTGCTTGCTTGCCCTGGTTCAAATTGAGTCGCCTAGTACTCAATTAATGCGTGAGTGGTGAAATAATTTCTGTACTACTGCAAAAACACTCAATTAATGCGCTTGTTTTTTTTTAAAAAAATGTGTTTAACAATGCATTAGGCTGGTCATAGTGGAGAGTAACTTATACTACTCCCTTTTTCCATCTATATAGGGCCTAATGCGTTTTTTGAGGCTAACTTTGACCAAATATTAGAGCAATAATATATGACATGCAACTTACACAAAGCACACCATTAAATTCGTATGTGAAAGGAGCTTTCAATGATATAATTTTCACATTGTGCATGTCATGTACTATTAATCTTGTCAATAGTCAAAGGCGGTCTTAAAAAACACATTAGGCCCTATATAGATGGAAGGAGGGAGTAGTGTCATACATATGACACTAGTCTAAGTTACTACCTTCATAGTGCAAAGTAACAAAGTAGTAGTGTCATAGATGTCTTCATTTATTAGCTTGTAGACTCATCCTTTTTCGGGAAGTGCTATGTTACAGTAACATATTATGTTACTCTAAGCACTTCTCTCCTTATTAACTACATGCCACATAAGCAATTTTTTTTAAAGTGCGCTATGTTACTACCTAAGTTACTCCCACTATGACTAGCCTTACTTGCAATGCATGCATGCATAAAGTACATGCATTGGTCAATTTTCTCTTAATACTTGCATGCAATGATTTAATGTACCTTAGAATTTGAACATGTGATGGAGAACAACTAAAAGGAGTCTTATAAACGGAAAACTAAAATTTTGAGATAAACCCTATAAACCAGAAAGGGGTAGGTCAACAAGTACTGATGAGCATCAGAATAGTACAAAAATTCACCAATAACGATTTCCTGACTGTTTGGATAATGCATAAGCTAGTGTGTCCTTGACAAACAACACGAAGCAAAGAACATGCAAAATTAAATAGTAACATGTTTCCTCATGGGGGATGTTTGGTGAGCTGTATAATACAAGGACTAATCATCCATCTATCAAAGTAGGTGGACAAGTGCACGTGTCCCCGTGGTATCGGTTCTTGATCCTTGCTATCTCATGGCAGGATCGTTGCTCCACGGCACGAAGCGAGGGGTGGTCTCAATGGCGAGTCGCCCCCTTCAGAGACGACTCGGCGTGTTCGATACTTCGGTGTCCGGTGATTTCTCAAGGTGGTGTGGCTCTAGTCTCGGTTGTATCTAGTTACAGGTGACGTTTCATGTATGCTCGGTGTTGGGTTGGTGGCATTTGTGCCACCCATTTGAATACCGTTTTATTTCTCTTTTGACCTGTTTGTATGAAAATTTCCTCAGTAGGTCAAGAAGTACCTAGTGATGAACAGTGGAAGGATAAATTATGCAGGAGTACAAATTTACAGAGAACCTCTTACCCAATGCATTGAAGGATAATTCAGTGACTGGGGTACAAGCGGGGAGAATTGGTTGGTTAACCTTTTCAAGGTTAGCTGCGACTAGTTCAATGCAACCTGGGACCAGATCGTAGCAGGAGAGTTGTATTTTTATTCATCTTTGACGCGGTCTAGAAATGAATCAATATGACCGGTCCATGCTGCTACTGTAGTAGTACTCCAGTGGAGCACTGCTTCACACACGACGGTTACTACACGAAACACAAACGACATGCATATCCAACCATTCAAGCCCAAGCCTAAGCAGCCCCTGCCCGTTGGATTAACCATCGTCTTGGCATCGTCCATCAAAGTGTCGTCTATGAAGCAGTTTCGACTCCAGTGTGTTTGCGGGTTGAACGAGACAAATTAACATGTCGATTATCATGAACCATGCAATGGTTTGAAGTCTAACTCCTAACTTTGTCCGTCTAACTACTACCTACATCATGGGCTGGGATATAGTAGGTGATAACGTATGTAACATCAACCATGAAAAATATAATATAATACACTCGGGTCCATACTGATATTTTGTCTATTAATTTGCTCAAACTTCACAAAGTTTGATCTAAGATAAAACTAATATGTGAAGTAATATGAAACAGAGGGACTAATGAACGAGTTGATTGTAAACCTGGGCATCCACAACCCAAGAGCAGTGTGTTTTCTAGTAGATATAATGCTTAATTACTATCCAAAATAGATTTATTTAACATTTTAAATTCAAAATATGTATTTGTCTTGGCTTTGGTGTAGGCTAAGTTGGGCCTGAGCTAGACATTTTTGGACAGAATTACAAATCTCAACCCGAAACATGGCTACGCCCAGGCTATGCACATGTTTAATTGATTGATATGCTGGGGTGAGGCAGGATTTGGCTATATGAGGGGAAAGAGAGGAAATCATGCATTGTTATTCGGTTTCGAGTGGACGAATAATTCATAAGTATGTTCAATGTAGAAACATAACTAACAAATTAGTGTCTCTTCAAAATTGAGTGTAGGGGGTCTGGCCTCTTCTCAACACCCTTGGCAAACTTGGAAAACAATATGCACAAATTTGTGTCAACAAGTATTTTCTGATAATTTTATCGTTATACATATATGATAAGTAGAAAAGACCGGTCAAAGTTACATATTTAAAGACCTTAGGAGTCTCCAAAACGCCATCTTTTGTGAACTGGAGGGAGTATCTAGCTTAGATATCTTTCCAATGGGTGCATGTGTTAGATATCTGATCAAGTGTCCAGACCCCCATCTCTAAAAGCAAAAAAGTGTCCAGACCCTCCCAATAAAGCAATGGAAATTAATGCAGCGATCAATTAAGAAATTGGAGGAAGTCCTAATGAACCCCAATCACGTTGCCTATTTAATAGAGGGGGTTATAGGGATAATATTTGACTATTTTTGTTGTTCGA
>NC_041386.1:598048381-598058273 GCF_002162155.2 Triticum dicoccoides | reverse complement strand
TGGGCTAATTTTTTGAAGAAGATCTGGTATGTAGGGTTGTGTTCAAGAGGCTCCTGGCCCTAGACTTGTTGTTAGTAGAGATGGAGAATGAATACACTGGTGATTCTCATTGATGCCCACGAAGGGGTTAATATACAGGTACAGAGGCTGGTAACGACCCAACTATACAGGAGGCCATGCACATCGTGTAACAGAAAAGGAGGGCACGTCCGGTGCATGAACTATGTGGGACTCGGTCCTCTAGTTGAGCCAGCAACGGTAGGCTTCCAACAGCCCCCCGCAGCCACAACGGGGTCGTCGAGCACGTTGAGGCTGGACCGGAAGTCGAGGAAGACGGTCGATGGCAACCCCTTCGTGAAGATATCGGCGAACTGCGACGCAGACGGGACGTGGAGGACGCGTACATCGCCAAAAGCAACCCGCTTACGCACGAAATAAAGATCGATCTCGATATGTTTCGTGCGCTGATGCTGCACAGGGTTGGTGGAGAGGTACATGGCGCTCACGTTGTCGCAGTAGACGATCGTTGCCCGATCCGGAGGACGCCGCAGCTCGTGCAGAAGTTGACGCAGCCAGCACGCCTCGGCCACAGCATTGGCCACCGCCCTGTATTCCGCCTCCGCGCTGGACCGGGAGACGGTCTGTTGCTGCTTGGAGGACCAAGAGACGAGGTTGTCGCCGATGAAGATGCAGTAGCCCGACGTGGACTTGCGGGTGTCAGGACAACCCGCCCAGTCGGCATCAGAGTAGGCGACGAGGCGGTGGTCGGAGGAGCGCCGGAGGTGAAGGCCGAGCTGCGGGGTACCGCGGATGTAGCGCAAGATGCGTTTGAGGATGGTGAAGTGCGGCTCCCGGGGATCATGCATGAAGAGGCAGACCTGTTGAACAGCGTAGGTGATATCGGGTCGTGTGAGAGTGAGATATTGTAGAGCGCCGACCAAGCTGCGGTAGAGGGACGGGTCAGAAACAGGAGCACCGTCGGTGGCGGAAAGTTTTGCGCGAGTGTCGATGGGGGTGGCGATGGGCTTGCAATTGCTCATGCGGGCGCGGGAGCTGCGTGTGACATTGATCCCCAGGAAATGATGGAGCTCGCCGAGGTCAGTCATGGAAAACTCATGGTGGAGTTGGGAGATGACATGGTGGAGCAGGGAGGCGGAGCTGGCAGTGAGGATAATGTCATCGACGTATAAGAGGAGATAAGCGGTGGCGCCGTCGCGATGAAGAATGAAGAGAGAGTTGTCACTCTTGGATGCAACGAAGCCGAGACGCGCGAGGTAGGTGGTGAAGCGCTGAAACCATGTCCGGGGGGCCTGCTTGAGCCCGTAGAGTGAGCGATGCAGGCGGCACACGTGAGACGGGTGCGCAGCGTCGACGAACCCGGACGGCTGCTGGCTGTAGACGACGATGTCGAGGTGGCCGTGAAGAAATGCATTCTTCACATCCAGCTAATGGATGGCCCAGCCGGCGGAGACGGCGAGGCTGAGGACGACACGGATGGTCGCCGGCTTGACGACGGGGCTGAAGGTCTTCTCGAAGTCGACGCCGTGTTGTTGAGTGAAGCCACACAGGACCCACCGCGCCTTGTACCGAGCGAGGGAGCCGTCGGGGTTCAGCTTGTGGCGAAAGATCCATTTCCCCGTCACCACGTTGACACCTGCAGGGGGAGAAACCAACGACCAAGTCTCATTTTGTAACAAAGCAGTATACTCCTCAAGCATCGCGTTGTAACAGTTTGGGTCTTTGAGGGCGTGTTTGTAGGAGGAAGGGAGAGGAGAGATGCGATCGTTGGTGGCTGCGAGAGTGAAGAGGGATTTTGGTTGGAGGAAACTGGCTTTGGCTCGTGTGCGCATGGCGTGGCTGTTTTTGGGTGGTAGGACGGGCACCGCGCGTGGAGGGAGAGGGTGGGGAGGCGGGGAGGTTGGTGGGGAGGCAGCCAGAGGCGGGGCGAGAGCGCGGGGCGACATGCATGGCGAGGATGTCGCGGATTGGCTGCATGGTGAGCGGGTAGGTGATTGGCTGCATGGTGAGCGGGCAGGCGATTGGCTGCATGGCGAGCTAGATGCCGACTGGGGGGGTTCGGGAGTTGGGACCGGAGTGGTGGCGGTGAGTGGTGGGCCAGCGGGAGTGGGCGCAGCGGAGGGGGCGCAGCGGGCGGATTGGTTGGGAGCGACGCGATCGGGTGCGTGGGGTGGGGCGACTGGGGCGGGGAATCCCGAGGACGATCCTGTCGGATCGGACCAGGTAGGTGGGAGGGATCCCGAGGTGGATACGGGGCTGGGGGCAGTGGGATTTTCTGTGGCGAAGGGAAAAATATGCTCGTTGAAAATCACGTGTCGGGAGGTGATAACTTTACGTGTGGAGATGTCGAGGCACCGACATCCTTTGTGCTCGAGGGGTAGGCCGAGGAGAACGCAGGGTGTGGAGCGTGCGGAAAGTTTGTGGGGAGTGGTGGCGTAGAGATTGGGGTAGCACAAACAGCCAAATGTGCGAATGTGGTCGTAGTTGGGGTGAGTACCGTAAAGCATGAAGTATGGGGTGTTGTGGTTGATGGCTCGGGAGGGTCATATATTGAGGAGGTATGTGGCAGTATGAAGGGCTTCCACCCAGAATTTTGGGGGCATGCTGGCTTGGACAAGAAGTGTGCAAAGTATGTCGTTTGTGGAGCGAATGGCGCGCTCAGCTTTCCCATTTTGTGGTGATGTGTGCGGGCAGGAGAGGCGTAGGGCAGTGCCATGTTCACCTAGAGAAGAGCGGAGAGAGATGTTAAGAAACTCGCCGCCGTTATCGCACTGGACGCTCTGGATATAGACATGGAATTGTGTGGGTACGAAGCGAAAGAAACGTTTGAGAATGTCAGTGGCCTCGGATTTGGCACGGAGGGGAAAAGTCCATGCGAAGTGGGAAAAATCATCCATTATTATTAAGTAATATTTGTAGCCAGAGCAACTAGGGACAGGAGACGTCCAAAGGTCACAGTGTACAAGCTGAAAAGGAAAACTAGTAACAGAGGTAGAAGAAGAAAAAGGCAGACGCGACTGCTTCCCTAATTGGCACGCCTCACATGATCCAGAGGCGGCAGGGAGTTTATTACAATCGGGAAGAAAATGGTGTGCTAAACGGGAAAGAGAGGCACTGCCGGGGTGCCCCAAATGGCGATGCCACAGGTCGCCGGAGTTGGTGTAGAACGCCGAAGAGCTGGATGCGCCGCTGTGGTAGAGAGGCCCAAAACTAGTGCGCCTCATGAGGGGGGTCCGGGTGGCTAGATCCTTCACAGAAAAGCCGAGGGGGTCAAACTCAACGGATACATTATTATCAGTGGATAGTTGACGGACAGAGAGTAGGTTTTGAACAATATCAGGTGCTACGAGAACGTTATGAAGCAGCAAGGGGCGAGAGGATGTGGGGATGGAGGCGGTGCCGGTGGCAACTACAGGCAGACGAGTGCCGTCGCCAACGATGATGGGAGCATGTTGTTTTGAGACAGGACGAGAAGTGGCAAGATTACCTGCATTACCAGTGACGTGGGAGGAGGCACCGGAATCAAAGATCCAGTCGCCGTTGCCACTGCCGGGCTACTGGAGAGACATCTGGTTCATGGCGGAGTAGAGTGCCACCTGATCCCAAGAGGGTTGGGGGGGCACGCCGGGTCCGGTGTACAGCGCGGGGTAGGCCCGAGGACCCCGGCTGCGTTGGGTGGAACCCAGGGAGCGCGCGGCGGCTGGAAGGGCATCCCCCACGGCACGAAGTAGCCCATCCATGGAGTGGGGCCGCCGGGAGGAAGAGCAGGCGAACCGCGTCCGCCGTTGTAGCCGCGCCCGCGTTCGCGGCCACGCCCGCGTCCACCGTTGTGTCCGCGGCCATGGTCACCGGCGCTGCTGTTGCCGCGCTCCATGGGAGCCTTGCCGCGGTCGCTAGAGGAGGGAGGTGGGCCGGAGGAGCCGCCAGAGCCCCCGCCGCCAGGGCCGCCTCCACCGCCGCCGTGGCCGCCGCCACCGCCACCATGGCCGCCGCCGCCGCCGTGGCTGATGGCTAGAGCGGTAGATCCGTCGGAGCGATCACGGGCGTCCTGGGTGATTTCCTCCAGAAGAAGACGGGAACGGGCCTGGTTGAAGGATGGGAATGGAGTCTGCATCGGGATGACAGTGGCGATCACCTGGTACCGACGAGAGAGGCCGCAGAGAAGCTGCAACGTCAGGGTGCGATCGGTGACGGGCTCGTTGACGTCGGCCAGGGCGTCCACGAGCGCTTTGAGGCGCCCGCAGTACTCGGCGATGCGGAGATCCCCCTGGGTGAGGGCGCGGAATTCCGCGTTGAGGTGCACGGCCTGGGCGGGTTGGTTGGCGAGGAAGAACTCGTGGAGTTGGCTCCAGACGCGATGCGCGGTGTTGCCGGCGCCATGGATGACCTCGTACAGGCCGTCGACGATGGTGGAGTAGAGCAGAAGCAGGAGCATCAGATCGGTGTGGCGCCACGCCGGAGTTTGGAGCAGTGGGTCGGAGTAGTGGTCGACATGGCTCTCGACGGCGTACATGATGAGGACGCAGCGCCAGAGTTCACGCCACTTCGAATAGCTGCCGGTTTGGACATCCAGCTTGAAGGGGATGAGGTTGTGGATGTTGTTGAGGGTGTGGATGGAGGGGGTGGTGGTGGCAGAGGACGATGCTATGTCAGGGAGGGTGGGAGGCGACGGCAAGGTCACCAAGCTCATGGTGCTAGGGGCGGTTGCTGGCGGAGCGGAGAGGACGGGGGTGGAGAGTTCAGAAGAGGAGAGCACCGGAGCGGGAGCGGGAGGGATGGCGCCCGTCAGGTCGCCGCTCGAAAGGCCGCCGGAGCTGTCGCCAGTGTCCATGAGAGACAGGGACAGGAAAGAGAGCTCTGATTACCAAGATGGAGAATGAATACACTGGTGATTCTCATTGATGCCCACGAAGGGGTTAATATACAGGTACAGAGGCTGGTAACGACCCAGCTATACAGGAGGCCATGCACATCGTGTAACAGAAAAGGAGGGCACGTCCGGTGCATGAACTACGTGGGACTCGGTCCTCTAGTTGAGCCAGCAACTGTAGGCTTCCAACAGTATCATATGGCATACTCTTTATTCCAGATAGTACTACAATATTGGAGCATATTCATGCTATTTGAAGAGGATTTGTTGTTGTGCAGAATACACAGGAAAGTTAATTCTTACCTGTCCTAAAAAAGGGGTAATTCTTATCCAATGCAGAGAAGAAAAATTCAGCGGCTAGGAGTAGTAGGCGAGTGAATTAGTTAAATGTTGTGCAACATTCAAATGCAAGGTGGGACCACATCAAATAAGTTGATCTCATAGTACGTTATTCTTTTTAATATTTTAGGGCTGTTGCAAATGACAATGGGGTGCGTCTTGTGCTTGTGCATGTTAGAGCATAGTTAATAGTATAGCGAGTTGTTGGCTATATGATCTTGCCACATCATCTGTAGTCTAGTTTATAGCCGGCAAGTACAATAATTACATATAAATATGTACTATTTTATTGATACATGGTCCATCTTCCTCTCTCACATAGTGTCTAGGAGCACGTGCTACAGCCGGCTGTTAATCAGTAGCTCGTTTCTCTTCTATCTCCTTCAACTCATCAAAAATATAATATTTAAAGTCTTATAACCCGCCTACAGCATCCTTTTATACTTGCTCTGACTAGTCTAAGTTACTCCCCACCATGACTAGCCAGTAGTTAGCAACGGCAACACACTTGTGCGTCCCAACCACAACTTGCTTTTCCAGTGAAACCAGAGGAGCCAGCCATAGTCAAAGCAATGCAGTAAAGTAGCTGCATCACATTAGTCAATCAATTAATTAAAGATCCACCAACATAGTACTACTTTGCGGTAATAATATATAACCACTCTAGATTAAAGACCCGGACTGGTCCCCTTTAACCGCCTACTGATGCTCAATCAGATTTTCCTTCAGCTGCTCGTGAGTTGGTCGATGCCGAACTTGTTGATGCATTTGAATAAACTCTTCAAATGTGGCTGGATTATGGTCTGGAAGTTCGATAGGATCACCCATATTCTCAAATTCTATAACTGCAGCGGCATCCTCACCCTCATCCTCGACGATCATATTGTGCATGACCACACAACAAGTGATCACCTCCCACAAGGTCACCGGATCCCATTGTTTAGCAGGTCCACGAACAACTGCAAAAAGGGTTTGCAGAACTCCAAATGCCCTCTCTACATCCTTTCTAGCTGTTTCTTGTCTTTGGGCAAAGTGAGATTTTTTCTGGCTAACTAGATTACAGATGGTGCTGACAAAGGTAGCCCATGGAGGATAGATACCGTCAACCAGATAGTAGCCCATGTTGTACTCATATCCATTAACAGTATAGTGGCAGCGAGGAGCTTTTCCTTCAACCAACCTCACAAACAAGGGTGATCGCTGCAACACATTGATGTCATTGTGAGACCCGGGCATGCCAAAGAAAGCATGCCAAATTCATAGATCATGTGATGCAACTGCTTCAAGAATGATTGTGAGCTTTTTCACATGACCCTGATATTGCCCTTGTAAAGCCTTCGAGCAGTTCTTCCGTTCCCAATGCATGCAGTCAATGGATCCAAGCAAACCTGGCCATCCTCTTGCTTCTGAAATTGCCAAGAGCATCTCGATGTCTGCCACAGTTGGTTCTCTCAGGTACTGAGGTCCAAACACCTTGACCATGGCAGTTGCAAACCTGACCATGGCATCTGCGCATGTGCTCTCAAACATCCATAGGTACTCGTCCCACGATTCAGTGTCTGTGCCACATGCAAGCATCGGAGTGCGGCCGTGCACTTCTGGTAACCAGAGAACACAATCGTTCCCATAACGTCCTTCTTTAGGATGAAGTAGTCATCATAGGACCGGACGCCATGGTACAAACGATCGTAAATAGTCTTGCGCATCTGAAAACGCCGGCGAAAATGGTCAGAGAAGAGTGCATTGGGGGAAAAGTAGTCGGCCATCAGTGTCAAATGGCCGCACGCCCTATTGCGATTGAGCACTCGATGACCCCTGATCGATCCCTTAAAATTTAGAATATGCTCCTCTGCACGCTCCGTGCCTTCAAGGGCCGCCTACATCATCGCCGTCTCATCCGTGTAGTCGTCCTCGTTGGACGAGCCATCGAACGACTCAACATAGAGCTCGTATATGTACTCCAAATCGGAATCCATTGCTTGGAAGAAGAAGGAACAACTTTCTTGTTAGCTCCGGTAATTCATCGAACAGTTGTCAGGCATGGTGAGTACAGCAGTAGCGGATGGTAACTGCCGGGGCGGTTGGAGGAGATGGGTTGAACGGCGACGTAGGAAAAGTGGGGTGGAGCCCGGCTGAAACGCTGGAGGTGACGGAGATGTAGAGTTCCGATAGATGGCTGTCGGGGTGGCGGAGCGGCAACGAAGGCAAGAGAGAAACAAGGACAGAGAGAAAATGTTAAGGATGGAGGCACGGGGTCCGAGAAGGATTTTGGGTGGGCCGGGCCTGTCGGAGTCCTACATGTTTGCGGACCGGACTCCGGCAAAGCCCCCCTCCTTACGTTTGTCTTCAGTTTGCAGGAGAAAATGCGTCTGAACCGTCCCGCAGATCGATACATGTTCATGTTGAATGGCTTCCACGGTCGGACAGCACGATCTGAACGTATATGGACGGTTTGAGGGTCCATCTTGAAGAAGCCCTAAACTTGGATAGTCTAGTTAGACTGGTGTGCACGTATATGCGTGTTGTGATTTTACATGTGTCACACTACTTCTACACATGCTGCATGTCCGCGTGACTTTTGAGTTAGTCTCGTACTTGTCTACGTGATCGTCCTAGTGGAGTTGGAGTTGGAGCCGTGTTTGGTTGTGTTGCTTCTGGCCGGATGTGTATTTATACATAGGGGCATAAGGCCGCGAGTTTGTACCACCAGAAGTTGAAAAAAGACAAAGGCACTTGGCTACAAGTTCTTTGTGCGTGCGTCTTTATCAGTTTTGATGTAATCGATCTTGAGGGTGAAATCCTAACAATTGCTATCAGAGTTAGGGGCGCCATGCCCACCCGGGGGGCTTCCCAGAGGATGGGATGTTAGGCCACTAGCCGTTGGGCGTTACTAGTGACTTTAGTCCCACCTTGATTACTGGAGGCTAGGACCAGCTTATAACAAAGAGTGTCACTCCCTATTTAGCCTAGGCTTTTGGAATGTGGTGGGCTCTGTGCTTATCATGGTGTGTCCAATGCACACCGAAAATGCTTGAACGTAGGCCGGAGGTTGGGAGCTAGGCCTAGGACACTAATGATTGGTATTAGAGTAACGTTCAAGATTTGAGGCTGCACTTGCCCGGGGAGGCGACCCTTTACTAGCGCCTCAGGCGGGCGATATAGTCGCTGGGTGGTGCAACGATGAGGGGAATCAGGCGATCGTTGTTCAGCGGAGCGGCAAGGAGGAAGGCAGTGAGCAGTCATTGGTAAGATGGTGGAAATAGATTGTTGACAGGAGCAGTGGTGTCGAGGCGCGGTGCCAGAAAGTCGTCAAGAGCATCGTCCGCGGGAGTTAGATGAGTGAAGGAGCCAAGGAGTCATTCTGGTAACACAACCAGAGAACACAATCGTTCCCATAACGTCCTTCTTTAGGATGAAGTAGTTATCATAGGACCGGACGCCATGGTACAAACGATCGTAAATAGTCTTGCACATCTGAAAACGCCGGCGAAAATGGTCAGAGAAGAGTGCATTGGGGGAAAAGTAGTCGGCCATCAGTGTCAAATGGCCGCACGCCCTATTGCGATTGAGCACTCGATGACCCCTGATCGATCCCTTAAAATTTAGAATATGCTCCTCTGCACGCTCCGTGCCTTCAAGGGCCGCCTACATCATCACCGTCTCATCCGTGTAGTCGTCCTCGTTGGACGAGCCACCGAACGACTCAACATAGAGCTTGTATATGTACTCCAAATCGGAATCCATTGCTTGGAAGAAGAAGGAACAACTTTCTTGTTAGCTCCGGTAATTCATCGAACAGTTGTCAGGCATGGTGAGTACAACAGTAGCGGATGGTAACTGCCGGGGCGGTTGAAGGAGATGGGTTGAACGGCGACGTAGGAAAAGTGGGGTGGAGCCCGGCTGAAACGCTGGAGGTGACGGAGTTGTAGAGTTCCGATAGATGGCTGTCGGGGTGGCGGAGCGGCAACGAAGGCAAGAGAGAAACAAGGACAGAGAGAAAATGTTAAGGATGGAGGCACGGGGTCCGAGAAGGATTTTGGGTGGGCCGGGCCTGTCGGAGTCCTACATGTTTGCGGACCGGACTCCGGCAAAGCCCCCCTCCCTACGTTTGTCTTCAGTTTGCAGGAGAAAATGCGTCTGAACCGTCCCGCAGATCGATACATGTGCATGTTGGATGGCTTACACGATCGGACAGCACGATCTGGATGTATGTGGACGGTTTGAGGGTCCGTCTTGAAGAAGCCCTAAACTTGGATAGTCTAGTTAGATTGGTGTGCACGTATATGCGTGTTGTGATTTTACATGTGTCACACTACTTCTACACATGCTGCATGTCCGCGTGAGTTTTGAGTTAGTCTCGTACTTGTCTACGTGATCGTCCTAGTGGAGTTGGAGTTGGAGCCGTGTTTGGTTGTGTTGCTTCTGGCCGGATGTGTATTTATACATAGGGGCATAAGGCCGCGAGTTTGTACCACCAGAAGTTGAAAAGAGACAAAGGCACTTGGCTACAAGTTCTTTGTGCGTGCGTCTTTATCAGTTTTGATGTAATCGATCTTGAGGGTGAAATCCTAACAACTGCTATCAGAGTTAGGGGCGCCATGCCCATCCGGGGGGCTTCCCAGAGGATGGGATGTTAGGCCACTAGCCGTTGGGCGTTACTAGTGA
>NC_041386.1:598040844-598047605 GCF_002162155.2 Triticum dicoccoides | reverse complement strand
TTTAGTCCCACCTTGATTACTGGAGGCTAGGACCAGCTTATAACAAAGAGTGTCACTCCCTATTTAGCCTAGGCTTTTGGAATGTGGTGGGCTCTGTGCTTATCATGGTGTGTCCAATGCACACCGAAAATGCTCGAACGTAGGCCGGAGGTTGGGAGCTAGGCCTAGGACACTAATGATTGGTATTAGAGTAACGTTCAAGATTTGAGGCTGCACTTGCCCGGGGAGGCGACCCTTTACTAGCGCCTCAGGCGGGCGATATAGTCGCTGGGTGGTGCAACGATGAGGGGGATCAGGCGATCGTTGTTCAGCGGAGCGGCAAGGAGGAAGGCAGTGAGCAGTCATTGGTAAGATGGTGGAAATAGATTGTTGACAGGAGCAGTGGTGTCGAGGCGCGGTGCCAGAAAGTCGTCAAGAGCATCGTCCGCGGGAGTTAGATGAGTGAAGGAGCCAAGGAGTCATTCTGGTAACACAACCAGAGAACACAATCGTTCCCATAACGTCCTTCTTTAGGATGAAGTAGTTATCATAGGACCGGACGCCATGGTACAAACGATCGTAAATAGTCTTGCACATCTGAAAACGCCGGCGAAAATGGTCAGAGAAGAGTGCATTGGGGGAAAAGTAGTCGGCCATCAGTGTCAAATGGCCGCACGCCCTATTGCGATTGAGCACTCGATGACCCCTGATCGATCCCTTAAAATTTAGAATATGCTCCTCTGCACGCTCCGTGCCTTCAAGGGCCGCCTACATCATCGCCATCTCATCCGTGTAGTCGTCCTCGTTGGACGAGCCATCGAACGACTCAACATAGAGCTCGTATATGTACTCCAAATCGGAATTCACTGCTTGGAAGAAGAAGGAACAACTTTCTTGTTAGCTCCGGTAATTCATCGAACAGTTGTCAGGCATGGTGAGTACAGCAGTAGCGGATGGTAACTGCCGGGGCGGTTGGAGGAGATGGGTTGAACGGCGACGTAGGAAAAGTGGGGTGGAGCCCGGCTGAAACGCTGGAGGTGACGGAGATGTAGAGTTCCGATAGATGGCTGTCGGGGTGGCGGAGCGGCAACGAAGGCAAGAGAGAAACAAGGACAGAGAGAAAATGTTAAGGATGGAGGCACGGGGTCCGAGAAGGATTTTGGGTGGGCCGGGCCTGTCGGAGTCCTACATGTTTGCGGACCGGACTCCGGCAAAGCCCCCCTCCCTACGTTTGTCTTCAGTTTGCAGGAGAAAATGCGTCTGAACCGTCCCGCAGATCGATACATGTGCATGTTGGATGGCTTACACGATCGGACAGCACGATCTGGATGTATGTGGACGGTTTGAGGGTCCGTCTTGAAGAAGCCCTAAACTTGGATAGTCTAGTTAGATTGGTGTGCACGTATATGCGTGTTGTGATTTTACATGTGTCACACTACTTCTACACATGCTGCATGTCCGCGTGAGTTTTGAGTTAGTCTCGTACTTGTCTACGTGATCGTCCTAGTGGAGTTGGAGTTGGAGCCGTGTTTGGTTGTGTTGCTTCTGGCCGGATGTGTATTTATACATAGGGGCATAAGGCCGCGAGTTTGTACCACCAGAAGTTGAAAAGAGACAAAGGCACTTGGCTACAAGTTCTTTGTGCGTGCGTCTTTATCAGTTTTGATGTAATCGATCTTGAGGGTGAAATCCTAACAACTGCTATCAGAGTTAGGGGCGCCATGCCCATCCGGGGGGCTTCCCAGAGGATGGGATGTTAGGCCACTAGCCGTTGGGCGTTACTAGTGATTTTAGTCCCACCTTGATTACTGGAGGCTAGGACCAGCTTATAACAAAGAGTGTCACTCCCTATTTAGCCTAGGCTTTTGGAATGTGGTGGGCTCTGTGCTTATCATGGTGTGTCCAATGCACACCGAAAATGCTCGAACGTAGGCCGGAGGTTGGGAGCTAGGCCTAGGACACTAATGATTGGTATTAGAGTAACGTTCAAGATTTGAGGCTGCACTTGCCCGGGGAGGCGACCCTTTACTAGCGCCTCAGGCGGGCGATATAGTCGCTGGGTGGTGCAACGATGAGGGGGATCAGGCGATCGTTGTTCAGCGGAGCGGCAAGGAGGAAGGCAGTGAGCAGTCATTGGTAAGATGGTGGAAATAGATTGTTGACAGGAGCAGTGGTGTCGAGGCGCGGTGCCAGAAAGTCGTCAAGAGCATCGTCCGCGGGAGTTAGATGAGTGAAGGAGCCAAGGAGTCATTCTGGTAACACAACCAGAGAACACAATCGTTCCCATAACGTCCTTCTTTAGGATGAAGTAGTTATCATAGGACCGGACGCCATGGTACAAACGATCGTAAATAGTCTTGCACATCTGAAAACGCCGGCGAAAATGGTCAGAGAAGAGTGCATTGGGGGAAAAGTAGTCGGCCATCAGTGTCAAATGGCCGCACGCCCTATTGCGATTGAGCACTCGATGACCCCTGATCGATCCCTTAAAATTTAGAATATGCTCCTCTGCACGCTCCGTGCCTTCAAGGGCCGCCTACATCATCGCCGTCTCATCCGTGTAGTCGTCCTCGTTGGACGAGCCATCGAACGACTCAACATAGAGCTCGTATATGTACTCCAAATCGGAATCCATTGCTTGGAAGAAGAAGGAACAACTTTCTTGTTAGCTCCGGTAATTCATCGAACAGTTGTCAGGCATGGTGAGTACAGCAGTAGCGGATGGTAACTGCCGGGGCGGTTGGAGGAGATGGGTTGAACGGCGACGTAGGAAAAGTGGGGTGGAGCCCGGCTGAAACGCTGGAGGTGACGGAGATGTAGAGTTCCGATAGATGGCTGTCGGGGTGGCGGAGCGGCAACGAAGGCAAGAGAGAAACAAGGACAGAGAGAAAATGTTAGGGATGGAGGCACGGGGTCCGAGAAGGATTTTGGGTGGGCCGGGCCTGTCGGAGTCCTACATGTTTGCGGACCGGACTCCGGCAAAGCCCCCCTCCCTACGTTTGTCTTCAGTTTGCAGGAGAAAATGCGTCTGAACCGTCCCGCAGATCGATACATGTTCATGTTGGATGGCTTCCACGGTCGGACAGCACGATCTGGACGTATGTGGACGGTTTGAAGGTCCGTGTTGAAGAAGCCCTAAACTTGGATAGTCTAGTTAGATTGGTGTGCACGTATATGCGTGTTGTGATTTTACATGTGTCACACTACTTCTACACATGCTGCATGTCCGCGTGAGTTTTGAGTTAGTCTCCTACTTGTCTACGTGATCGTCCTAGTGGAGTTGGAGTTGGAGCCGTGTTTGGTTGTGTTGCTTCTGGCCGGATGTGTATTTATACATAGGGGCATAAGGCCGCGAGTTTGTACCACCAGAAGTTGAAAAGAGATAAAGGCACTTGGCTACAAGTTCTTTGTGCGTGCGTCTTTATCAGTTTTGATGTAATTGATCTTGAGGGTGAAATCCTAACAACTGCTATCAGAGTTAGGGGCGCCATGCCCAACCGGGGGGCTTCCCAGAGGATGGGATGTTAGGCCACTAGCCGTTGGGCGTTACTAGTGACTTTAGTCCCACCTTGATTACTGGAGGCTAGGACCAGCTTATAACAAAGAGTGTCACTCCCTATTTAGCCTAGGCTTTTGGAATGTGGTGGGCTCTGTGCTTATCATGGTGTGTCCAATGCACACCGAAAATGCTCGAACGTAGGCCGGAGGTTGGGAGCTAGGCCTAGGACACTAATGATTGGTATTAGAGTAACGTTCAAGATTTGAGGCTGCACTTGCCCGGGGAGGCGACCCTTTACTAGCGCCTCAGGCGGGCGATATAGTCGCTGGGTGGTGCAACGATGAGGGGGATCAGGCGATCGTTGTTCAGCGGAGCGGCAAGGAGGAAGGCAGTGAGCAGTCATTGGTAAGATGGTGGAAATAGATTGTTGACAGGAGCAGTGGTGTCGAGGCGCGGTGCCAGAAAGTCGTCAAGAGCATCGTCCGCGGGAGTTAGATGAGTGAAGGAGCCAAGGAGTCATGCGAGTTAGCACGTCTCGGTTGTCGTCTATGAGTAGTCGTCATGTACAAATAATGTCTCTCTAAGGATACGTTGAAGATGATGAAGCGTGCCCAAGTCGGTATGTATCTCGATGAAAGGATCAAGTTCAACTATGTGAGGACAGTAAACTAGTGAATGTGAGTCCCTTCAACGGGGCCATGTCACTACATGAGGCTGAAGGGGATGGTGTAATCCACAAGGTGATATGATCCACAAAGAGCCGGCTATGTATCTTGCTAGGGTGAATGGTGTATTCCACAAGTTCTAACGAGGCTGGGTAGTCAAGTCATATTTGAGATGGTTTCTGCAAGTTAAAATAGGGAAGAGTTAATTGCAAACAATCTAACCAGCAATTTAATTTATCGTGGTGTGAACATATGAGTTGATAAGGGGCGAATCATCAACAAAGAGATGATAAGCTAAGATTAGAAGGAGACTGTTAGAATAATAGTCTAGTTAGATTGGTCTGCACGTATGTGCGTGTTGTGCTTGCACGTGTGTCAGTACTACATGCTGCATGTATGCGTGAGTTTTGAGCCAGTCTCCTAGTTGTCTACGCGAGCGTCCCAGTAGAGTTGGAGTTGGAGCCATGTTTGCTTGTGTTGCTCTGGCCGGACGTGTATATTTCTACACAGGTATAGGGCTGCGGGTTTGCGCCACCGGAAGTTGAAAAGAAATAAAGAGAAACAAATAGAGAGCGCGACAAAGGCCCTGGCTATCAATTCTTTATGCTCGTGTTAGTCGATTTTGTTGTGGTTGATCCTGTGGGTGAAATCCTAATAGAGAGTACAGATGAAGCTCACTCTCTCAGAGCGAATTGTGCAGCTCCAGTAGGTCAACAAGTACTACCTCCGTTCTAAAATACTATATGACATTTTGTTAGGCTAAAGTAGCCTATCAAAACATCTTAATATTTTAGAATGAAGGTAGTAGTACTGAATATTAGAGGGGAAAAAATAGAGTAGGAGCAGTTTCAAGATTCACGAACACAGGGTATTTATTAATTTCCATCCTGTCCTTGACAAACAGTGCGAAGCACAGAACAGTTTGATGGGAGGTGTTTGGTCAGCTAAATAATAATACAAGGACTAATACTACAACACTAGTGAGCCGTTCAGTAGGTCAACAAGTACAACTGAACATCAGGAAAATACTCCAAAGATTCACCAAGACAGGTTATTTATGAATTTTCACCAACACAAGTATAAATGTATAATGCAGAAGCTAGCTTGTCCTTGGCAAACAGCACGAATCAAAGACACATGCTTCCTGATGGGAGAAGTTTGCTCAATCATCCATCCATGGAAGTAGGTGGACACGTCAGTGCATTATATTGCCACAATCCTGAGTGGATCGTCAAGTAGTAGGTCAACAAGTACGTACTGATGAACATGGGAAGGATATATCACGCAGGAGTACAGTACAAATTTACAGAGAACTTCTTACCGTATGCATTGGTACGATGGGCGAGAATTGGTGGTTGGTTAATGAGCCTCAAGCCTTTCCAAGGTTCAATGCTAACCGGGACCAGATCGTAACAGGAGGGCTGCTTCTTCTTTCAATTTTGACGGGGTCTAGAAATGAATCAATATGAACGGTCCATGCTACTACTCCAGTGTGTAAGCGCCTTAAAACTTCTCTTGTCTGTTTGCGGGTTGAACGCGACAAAGTAACATGTCAATTATCATGAACCCATGCAATGGTTTGAAGTCTAATTAACTACTACCTACATCATGGGATGGGATAGGTGATAACATAACATCAACCATGACAAAACAATATACTAATAGGGTTCATATTGATATTTTTTCTATTAATTCGGTCAAAATTCACAAAGTTTGATTTAAGATAAAACTAATATGTGAAGTAATATGAAATGGAGGGACTAACGAACAAGTTGACGTAAACCCGGGCATGCCCAGGCCAGCCAGACTGGCCCCGAAGCCTAAAAGCCCAGGAGCAGAGTGCTTTGTAAAATTGATATAATCCTTAACTTCTATATTAAAAAAGTTTTTTTATTAATATTTTAAATGCAGAAAATGTATTTATCTTGGATTTGGGGTAGGCTAGATTGGCCCCGAGCTTGACATTTTTGGGATAGAATTACGAAGCTCGGCCCGAAACCCGACTTCAGCAGGGCTATGCACATGTTTAATTGATTGATATGGATAAAGAAAGGCGACTAGGGCAGTGGTGGGGCAGCATTTGGCCATAGAAGGGGAAAGAGAGGGAAATCGTGCACTGTTATTGGGTTTCAAGTGGACGAATTATTCATAAGTATATTTAATGTAGAAACATAACTAACAAATTAGTGTCTCTTCAAAACTGAGTGTAGGGGTAGGGGGTCTGTCCTCTTCTCAACACCCTTGGCAAACTTGAAAAATCATATGCACAAATTTGTGTTAACAGGTATTTTTCTGATAATTTTATTATTATACATATATGATAAGTAGAAAAGAACGGTCAAAGTTACATTTTTAGAGACCTTATGAGTCTCCAAAACGCCATCTTTTGTGAACTAGAGGGAGTATCTAGCTTAGCTATCTTTCCGCAGTGGATGCATGTGTTGGATATGTGATTAAGTGTCCAGGCCCCCATCTCCAAAAGCAAAAAAGTGTCCCGGCCCTCCCAATAAAGCAATGAAAATTTATGCAGTGATCAGTTAAGAGATTGGAGGAAGCCCTAATGAATCCCAATCTCATAATAGAGTGGGTAATAGGGAATGACATTTGACAATTTTTTC
>NC_041386.1:598037619-598040535 GCF_002162155.2 Triticum dicoccoides | reverse complement strand
AGATTTGTCATTAGTAGTATCATAAGAAAAACATAAAAACAACATCAAATTTAATAATTTATTAACAAATACTCTTTATTACATGTAGTACTAGAATATTGGAGCATACTCCCTTCGTCCGGTGAAGAGTGTACATCTAGCTTCAAAATTTGTCCACAAAAGAGTGTACTTCTATCTCTTCAATGTACTTTAAAGTAGAAAAAAATACTTCTCTCTCATCATACGGTAATCAAGACCAATACCAATCTACACATGGTCTTCTTAATTTCTACATGCACTTAGCTCATTGGGGGTTGGATAGTTAAAGAGGAGAGAGATGGTGGCTTACACCTTTTCAATGCATTTTTTACTCAACTCCATAATTTGTCATAAAATTTCTAGATGCACACTCTTTACCGGACGGAGGGAGTATTCATGTTACTTGAAGAGGAGTTAATTCTTACCCAGTCCTCAAAAAGGGGTAATTCTTATCCAACACAACGAAGATAAATCAAGTAGCTAGGAATACGTGGAGAATGGATTTATTAATGGTTTTCCAACGTTAGTTGTGGAACATGCAACTGCAAGGTGGGACCACATCATACTTAGTTGATCCTCTCTCTTACATTGAAATAAAATGATCTCCTAGTACATTAATATTTTCCCCCAAATTTTAGAGCTGTTGCAAATGTCAATGGGGCACGTCCTTGTGTTTGTAATTGTCTACCCCACTATGTCCTGCAGGGATTCTGATGTACTTGTACAAAACCTTCTTTGAAGTTCAAATATATATTTTAGGTTGGCGATTGACCTTTGTTGCTTGCCTAAAAAAATATCAATGACTTTCTAGTAGTGCTACCATGTGTCAATCTAGTTTTTTTTCTTGTCCATACATGGGAGTGGCATGTTGGTTCATTTTTTATGCAACCTATAAATGAATCAAAATGAATATACAGTCCCTATTGGTTTGAGAGCATCCAAAACTTTCTCCAATATGTTTACAAGTTCAACGAGGCAAAGAAACCTGACAAATTATAAAAAAAACATGGATGGCTTTAATTCTAGCCATAACACTAACCATGGCAGAAATAGTAATAAACAAATTGATTGATGTGGATGAAGAGAGGCGAGTCGGAGGAGGACTCGGATTTGGCTATAGTACGAGCAAGAGAGGGAATCATACATCACTATTGTATTTGGAGGGGACAAATTATTTATGAATATATTTTTAAATAAAATAAATAAATTAGTATCTCTTATAATTTGAGGGGATGGGGGTCTATTTATAAAAAGTGGAATTTTGAACATATCTTAAGTCAAACTTTGGCCACGATGTTGTTTCAGATATCTAGAATGCCTTAAGACAAACGTATTAATCATATGCATAGATTTGTCCCTAGAAATATATTATTTCTATTGGTGCTGGTTAGAGCTACATTTTATAGACACTGCCAATGTCTAAAATTCACTCTTTTCGTGAACTGGAGGGAGTATCTATCTTAGCTATAATTTCAGAACAAGTGCAGATGCCACCTACTCCCTCCGTTCCAAATTACTTGTCGCAGTTATGGATGTATCTAGATGTATTTTAGTTCTAGATACATCCATTTCTGCGATGAATAATTTGGAACGTAGAGAGTATGAGACAAGGTGTCCAGGCTCTCATTTAACAAATGCAAAGTGTCCAGACCCTCCCAATAAAGCAATGGTGATCAATGCATGATTAATCGGGATACCAGAGCAACAGATGGACCCCTACACCAACTCCATACCATGGGACCCCATCCCCAATCCACCCTCGTACCCTACTCAAGGCTCCTTATCTTTGTGTGCTCCCTCGACACCTGTATATACTTCTCACTGCTCCAACACATGAGACTAGGCTATACTAACTCCGTCCCGGTGTATAAGTCATTCACGTAGTTTTAGGTCAACAATTTAACTATCTAAATATATAACACATATTTAACACATAAAGTATATGTGTTATATGTCATGACAATTTAGAAACTACATCCGTGGAGAAATCTAGTGATATACTTTTTATGACATATAACATATATTTAATTCCTCAAATCGATGACCTAAAACTACGCGAATGATGTATACCCCGAGATGGAGGTAGTATAATATATATCTCCATTTACTAGAGTTAGTTATCATGGTGATATCTGGGGGATCTACTCGAGTGAGGAAACATATATGGGAGACATCTTTTTGAAGAAGCCATCATATGTTTTTTTTTTAAATGGGGATAGTTATCTCCTATGCATCGACTGATGCACGGAACCATCTTTCTTGCGAAGTTTTGCCCTTACAAAAAGGTACTCCCTCCATTTTTATATACAAGGCCACAAACTCATATTACAGTACCAATTTAAAAATTTTTATGTCTGCTTTGCAAGTCAGCTTTTCTTTCCGTTTATTAGAATCATTAATAGCCCACATACATGCAAGAAAACTGAGTGGAGAAAGTAGCTGACTGTCATTATGACTGCATGCATACAACTATTAAACAGGTTGCTAGTACGAGAAAATATCATTAATTTTGCCTTGATTACTGTTGGTGGCCTTATATAGATGCAAAATGTATATCCCATAGTGGCCTTGTATAAGTAAATGGAGGTAGTACTCCCTCGATTTTTATATATAAGGCCACAAACTCATATTACGGGTACCAACGTAAAATTTTACGCCTGCTTTGCAAGTTCGATTATTGTTGGTGGCCTTGTATAGATGCAAAATGTATATTCTATAGTGGTCTTGTATAAGTAAATGGAGGGAGTAATGAAAATCATTGCGAGATCAACCAAGACAAGAGAGCCACATGTTACAACTCATACATCACATACACATTACATTAATTGTTGGATTGAATTGTTCATGAGTGTACATAATGTAGACACAAAATTATAATTTAGTAATATTTTAAAAGGT
>NC_041386.1:598023279-598037442 GCF_002162155.2 Triticum dicoccoides | reverse complement strand
TGTATATATGTACCTATTTACACCCAACAGTTCCTAGAAAGTAATGTTTTGTCAACCTTTTATTTGTCAATTACTATTATTTTAAACATTTATATTAATATCTTAAATATTATGTCAAACTAGAAAAGCATACACATATATTTTTCGGGAGAGGTGGTTTCGAAATATTATTCTATTGGCAGTTTGTTTACAGAATTTTTATCTATACATGTTTAGTGGCTAGCGTTACATTTTAACACCTTGCTAGTATCTAAAATGCCACATTTTTGTGAATGAAGGGAGTATCTAGCTTTGCTATCCCGCCACGGATTGTGCACATGCTAGATGTGGGAGCAAGTGTCCAAGTCCACCTCAAGATCAAAATGCGTCTATTCCCTTCCAATAAAGCAGTGGAGATCAAATGGGAGATTAGAGCATGCTCCCTCCATCCATGAATAAGTGTATACATATTTTTTAATGAAGTGGAGTAAAAAAGGCATTAGGAAGGAGCAGGCCACCATCTCTCTCCTTGTTAATTACCTCACATCCAATGAGTTAAGTGCATGTAGAAAGTGAGGAGACCATGTGTTAAATGTAATTGGTCTTGATTACCACGTGATAAGCGAAAAACATTATTTTACTTTAAAAGGCAATAGGAAGATAGAAGTATAATTTTTTGTGGACAAATTTTGAATGTCAAACATACACTTAGGTTTCTTTTGGTTCATAGGATAGAATTATCGTAGGAATATGAAATTTATAGGAAATGAGATGACATGTATCTCAAATCCTATGAGTAGGAATAGGAAACGAGATGTCATTTGGTTCACACCAAAGGAATTTTTCCATTGAGTCTACACTCATTTTTATTTTCCTATAAAATGTGGAGTGTCGGTGTCAAAACCGGCGGATCTCGGGTAGGGGGTCCCGAACTGTGCGTCTAGGCCGGATGGTAACAGGAGGTAAGGGACACGAAGTTTTACCCATGTTCGGGCCCTCTTGATGGAGGTAAAACCCTACGTCCTACTTGATTAATATTGATGATATGGGTAGTACAAGAGTAGATCTACCACGAGATCGAAGAGGCTAAACCCTAGAAGCTAGCCTATGGTATGATTGTTGTTCTGTATGTTGTCCTACGGACTAAAACCCTCCGGTTTATATATATACCGGAGAGGGTTAGGGTTACACAAAGTCGGTTAGAATGGTAGGAGATCTATATATCCATATCGCCAAGCTTGCCTTCCACGCCAAGGAAAGTCCCTTCCGGACACGGGACGAAGTCTTCAATCTTGTATCTTCATAGTCCAGGAGTCCGGCTGAAGGTATAGTCCGGCCATCCGGACACCCCCTAATCCAGGACTCCCTCAGTAGCCCCTGAATCAGGCTTCAATGACGACGAATCTGGCGCGCAGATTGTCTTCGGCATTGCAAGGCGGGTTCCTCCTCCAAGTAATTAATAGAAGATTTTGAACATAAAGATAGTGTCCTGCTCTGCAAAATAAGTTTCCACATATTGCCATAGAGAGAATAATATTTACACAAATCTAATCTGCTGACGTATTCCGTAGTGTGACATCGCACCACGGCCAAGCCTTTATTCGAATCGTTTTATTGTCCCACCTCAGCGTGTCATGCGAGGCGGTTTCCTTGGCACGTCTCGTCGAAGCAGAGATCGTGTCCCCTTATTCCGGGATTCTCATCAATACGGGCGTGGGTAACCCAACCGCTTCTAGGACTCCTAGACTATAGGCAAGTCCAAACGGCCACAGAGAGGACGCTTGATATTCACCCTCTTTATAAAGGGATAAGGCTTTTATTTTTTTCCCTCCCGTGCTCAATCGAATCCTTCCCCCACCTCAAGCTCAAACACCCAAAGTTCAGGTCAGGTGCTCCGAACCTTCAATCATGTCCGGATCTAGCCTTCAAGGCCGATGGGTGCCTTCCTCCATCACGGAAGAAGACATCAAAACGTTGAGGGAGGCCAGATATCTGACCGCCGAGGTTTTGCATCGGCTGCCTGCCCGAGGGCAGGCCGTCCCCTCCCCTGAACCCAACGAGAACGTCATGTTCGTCTCCCACTTCCTCCGAGGTCTAGGCCTTGCTCTGGATCCTTTCGTCAGGGGTTTGATGTTTTATTACGGGCTAGATTTCCATGATCTAGCTCCGGACTCCTTTCTTCATATCACAACATTTATTGTCGTGTGTGAGGCCTTCCTCTGGGTTACCCCTCACTTTGGACTGTGGCTCAAGACCTTTGAAGTAAAGCCGAAGGTGATCAAGGGGCAACATGCAGCGTGTGGAGGTGCCTCAATATGCAAGATGACGGGAGCTCCATGGCCCAAAGGTTCCATTCCAGAGGTGTCTGAATTGTGGCAACATGAGTGGTTCTACATCACGGCTCCTAGAAGTGCCAAGTGGGCGGCCGCCCCTGTTTTCCGCTCGGGCCCTCCACCACAACTGATGTCATGGATCAGCAGAGGTCTGAGCTGGGGTCCAGCCAAGGACGTGCCTATACTGCAAATCCGCATTCGAGATCTCTTCAATGGAGATTTTAGTTTGGTTGCGGTAATACAAGTTATGCTGGTTCGTCAAGTCCAGCCTTGCAAACGCCGGCCCCTTCGCTTGTGAGAGTTCAATCCCGAGGGACCGCGTGTCATTCAAAATTTCCTCGGCCTGACGCACGAGGAGATGTACAAGTCATTCTTCGGACCTCAGGTAGAGTGTCCGGAAATCACCGAGGACGTGGGCCTGAGCAGTAACCGCGCTGCCGAACAGGTAAGGAATCTTCCGGCCGAACATACCATCTCTCATTTGTTATGAAGTTATTCCTGAGAGTTTGCTTTTTGACCAGGACTGTCTAACAAAGGAGAAGTTGATTCGGTGTTCGGCCCCCCTCCCTGAGGGTTTGGACAATCCGGTATTGGAAAAGATGCTCCAGGTCGCATCTTGCCCGGAGCCCTTGAAGGAAGATACTGGGGAGGATAATACGGGTGGATGCGGGCCCCCAACGCTGCCCATTCTAACCGAGGGAGCGAGCGTCTCCATGAAGGAAGACGATCGAAGGAGGAAAAGGACTGCGCCCGGGGATTCGGAAGCCGAAGCTTCCAAACGGGAGAAGAAGTCTCCCACAGAGGGTCCTACCTTGGGGGGTGCCTTTGCCGCACAAGGTCCGCAGGGGGATCAATTCTCCAGCGAGTCGTAAGTGACCCGAAATACTTTAATAGTACAAGTATGCCATCCTTTTCTTCTGAGAAAATAACCACCGCATATATCTTTGCAGTTCGGGCCTTAGCCCCTCTCAAATGAGCTCGTCTTCGGGGGATCTTCTTCCAGAGATGATGGAGAGCGAAACGCCTCCTCCGGACTCCTCCGCTCCGGAAGCGGGCGACCCCGAAGTGTCGTCGCGGAGGGCCTCTCCGAGTCCGGTGAGGCCAGAAGATAATCCCATTGACCCCCGAAGCTCCCAGTGTCTGGCTCCCGAAGAGAGCAGACAAAAGAGTCCGGCACCGTCTGGTGTGCGATCGGATGTTCTGAGGGAGTTGGTGGGGCGAGCGGCCATCTCAGATGAACACCGTGTGCTGATGAATACGGTGATGGAGAGAATCTTGTCCGCCGAAAGCGGATTGCATGAAGCTTTTATGAGTCTACTGACAGGCTTTGAGGTACGTAAAATAATGTATGATAGTCCTGCACATGCTAGGTGTGCCCTGCGTAGATAGTAGCCCCTGAGACTCTGGTTATCGTCGGAAACAACGACGAACAGAGGATCATATTCCCAGGTAATAACCATACTGCCTCTATGTGCAGGTGATGGAAGCTCCGGTGGCTAGCCGGACTAGCGAGTTTGCCCATTTAAAACGGCAGTTGGATGCGGCAGACGCCGACATCGAGCTTGTTAACAAAAGGCTTGACGAGGCACAGGGTAAGTGTCATTATCTGGTAAACGCCACATAGGAAGAGCAGCATGATGCCAGTATCTTTAATATATTGTGACTGCAGATGGAGCTGCCACTGTTGAAGCCTTGCGGGCGGAACTTGCCCGAGCCAAGGAACAAGCAAGGTTTGGTAATGCGGCTGCTTTGAAGGCGGCCGAAGAGTTGAAAGCCGAGAAGGCCGCGCATGGCGAGAGCCGAGATAAAATGGCCAAGATGGCCATAGAATTAAAAGCCGCCGCCCACCGTTGCCGGGTTCTTGAAAAGGAAAACCTAGCGAAGGCATCGGACCTTGAGAAGGCTGCTGCGACGAGAAAAGACATCCGCTCTGCTATGAGGGCGAAGAAGGAGGAGCTGCGGGAAGCCGGGGATATTGTAGCTGGGAAATCCTTTATGTTGCCGAGGAAGTTCGGAGATCCACGGTATGCCCCTCTGGATCGGCTGTGGAGTTCGGAGGATGTGTATATGGATTTGGCGGCGAGCGCTGCCGATGCGGCCAAGTACTTCCAGGGTCAGACGGACCGTGAAGTAGACCAGCTGTTTTGAAGACAATTCCATTCTCCCGAGTGTCCGCTTTCATTGACTGACCAATTAGCCGAATGGGCCGAACTGAATAGGTTGTCCGGACTCGCCATGAGGTCTGTTGTGGATCAGCTATGGCCGGGAAGGCCAAAACCGAACAGCTATTTCAGCTTGGTGCAGCAGTTCCTTGACGTGGTTCCGTGCATAAATGCGATGAAGAGGTCGGCGTGCATAGAGGGCTCACGGATGGCCTTTGCCCGTGTTAAAGCATACTGGGCGGAGATGGATGCTACCACTGTTGCAGCGCGGGATTCGGCCATAGGCCGAATGGCTGCTGAGCACTACTTTGAAGAAGTTCTTGAGGGTGCTCGTTTGATAGAGACCCAGTGCTCAAAAAATATTATGTTTGAGTGATATGTAATCTCATTTTAAGCGAAATGCTTTTATAAATTTTTATAAGGCTATTTTTATACTTTTGCCTAAAAGTAATATGATGCCTCCTGGGCGGCCGTTTATGTATACATATGTATAACCTGAAAGATTGCAGCCGTCGGCTTCAACCCCCACGCATATAATGTGGAGGTGCTCGCTAAAAACACGCATTCACACTTAACCCAACGTCTTGGTCCTATTAAGGATGTGATAGCGAAGCGAGCGAGGCAACCGGACTATAATGCTTTAACACTTTCACTTAGCCATAGGAGTTTGACAGTGGGGCTACTAGATAGCCCCTGGTGGCTCCGCACTCTCCCGATCCCGGGGTGCGTACATGCCTAGCTGGAAAACGGCCCTTCGTTAAGGAGGAGGAATTCTAACATTCCAACAGGTCATCGAGTGGTTGACCAGTCTCACGCTATATCATGACAGTCAGTTTTCGGCTTTCTCTACTGAGGTGCTCGTCCGGATGAACCATGGCACAATCGCAGTAGTTCTCCTGGTGCTACCTTAGCCGGTAAAGCGGAATGTAAGGCACAAAAACACAGGAGCCGGGCAAACCCAACATTTGACCAAAGACAATGATTCGGAGCTGATGCATATAGGGCCAAACTCGCGACGCCGAACACTCCCTAAGGTATTCGGTCTTTGTGGTATAAACCGGGCCTACATAATGGCCTTTGTAAGAAGCCCCTTGTGTCCAGGTACGTGCATTATTCTGGCGTGGCCCCATGCCAAGACGTCAGCATCCTTCTCAACGGTGGATATGTATCAACAAGAGACAGTAAAAAGGTTTACACAGGGTCTTAATCGAAAAAGAATCCTTGGAGCGGGTCCGTGCTGCACGTCTGTGCCTGTGTCTCCGTTGTGCTGTAGCCTGGATGGGTGTAGCACGATGACCGTTTGTTTGCGCGCGTTGGTCCCCTTGTATCGACAAATAGGGGTGTGACCACTTGTTCGGTATAAATAGCGGCGCTGGACTTGATTAGTTGTGTGTGAGGTCTTGACGACCTATTGGATGCTTTCGCTGGTCCGGGCGCCTTTAGTGTGCGGCTGCCAAGGCAGCTGCACTCTCTTCGGCGCACAGAGATCGCTTGATATTTCCGTTCATTGAAATGATGCCACGTGGACCGGGCATCTTGAGTGTGAGGGAGGCGTAGTGTGGTATTGCATTAAAGCGAGAAAAAGCTTCGCGTCCGAGCAGTGCTTGATAGCCACTTTGGAACGGAGCGATGTGGAAGGTTAAATGCTCGCGACGGAAGTTATCGGGGGAGCCGAATATAACTTGTAGTAGGAGGGAGCCCGTACAACAAGCCCCTGGGCCTGGCGTTACTCCTTTAAAGGTAGTATTGCTATGGCGAATTTTTGTTGGGTCTAACCCAATCCCGCGGATTGTATCCTGATATATTAGGTTTAGATTGCTGCCACCGTCCATCAAGACTCGTGTGAAGTGATATCCGCCAATTACTGGGTCTACTACCAGGGCAGCCCATCCTGCGCGTCGGATACTTGCTGAGTAATCGCGATGGTCGAAAGTGATCGGTTGAGACGACTAGTGGCAGGACTTCGTGGTGACAGGCACTTGGGTATATTTTCCTGGGAGTGCCGCATTGTTTTTTCCCTTGATCACGTGTAACACGTTTACTGTTTTGACTTCTGGTGGAAATTTCTTTTGTTCCCCAGTGTCTTGCTTGGGAGGCTCGTCCTCGTCTTCACTTGGTGTGTCCTCCCCCTTGTGTACGGCGTTGAGCTTGCCGGACTGCTTGAAGACCCAACATTCTCTATGGGTATGATTAGCAGGTTTACCAGGGGTACTATGGATCTGACATAGTTGGTCCAGAATTTTGTTGAGGCTGGACAGTTCATCCCTGGTGCCTTTAGAGGGCGGCTTTTGCTGACCTGGCCGAGAGCTTTTGAATCCGGCGTTTACTGTCGTGCCCTTCATGCTGTGTTCTTTATTCCGGTGTTTGTTATTGCTGTTGCGCCGTGATTTCCCGTTTCCATCTCTAACTTCAGATGTACTGGGGTCACTGGTGCTGCATCTGGCTAGCCAGCTATCCTCACCCGCGCAAAAGCGGGTCATGAGGCTTGTTAATGCGGTCATCGTTCTCGGCTTATTTTGGCCGAGGTGTCTGGCGAGCCATTCGTCACGGACGCTATGCTTAAAAGCTGCCAAGGCTTCGACGTTCGGACAATCGACAATCTGGTTCTTTTTAATAAGAAACCTGTTCCAAAGCTTTCGGGCCGACTCTCTGGGGTGTTGAGTTATATGACTCAAATCGTCCGCATCCAGAGGTCGGACATAAGTCCCTTGAAAATTTGCCCGAAAGACGTCTTCGAGCTCTTCCCAACTTCCAATGGAGCTTTCGGGGAGGCCTTTAAGCCAGTGACGAGCTGGCCCTTTGAGCTTGAGGGGTAAGTACTTGATGGCGTGGAGATCATCTCCTTGAGCCATATGGATATGAAGGATGTAGTCCTCAATCCAGACCCCAGGGTCTGTTGTTCCATCGTATGTCTCTATGTTTACGGGTTTGAATCCCTCTGGAAATTCATGGTCCAGCACCTCATCGGTGAAATATAGGGGGTGTGCGGCACCCCTGTAGCTGGGTGTACCGCGTTGTTCGGATGTGTGTTGTGTTGCATTGTATGCTAGGGCGCGCTTGCATGGTCCACAGATGGATCTTGTTGCGCCGTCCTTTGGGTGCGAGCCCTCGCAAGGGTCGCATGTTGTATTATGAGTGGTGTTGTATGCCGCTCTGTGTTGGTAGAGGGGTCGTCTATCCGGCCAGGTGGCTGCTTTGATATTTGGTTGTGGGGGGTCTGAGGCCTCCTCATCGAATTCAGGTAGCAGTTTCCGCTTTGGGTAGCTCTTGGAGGGGTGATTGTCGCCGTACCTCACTGCTGTGTTGAGTATTTTACTCCATCTGATTTGGAGTGTGTCTTGCACAGCCTTGAGCCTTTGCTTCTGCTTTTTAAGACTCCTCGCGGTGGCAACAAGCCTTGTACGGGCATTCTGCTGCTCCGGGTGCCTGTCTGGCGTTATGTCGTCTGGACCATTATCCTTGATAGAATTTGTTTGTTTGGTTTGATTATCCGGATTGCCGTTGTCCGGCAGCGGTTTGCCCTGCTCCAGCGCTGGGTCTGTGTGATCGTTATTTCTGTCGAGGCGGGATTTGGGGCGGCGCTTGCGTCGCCGCTTTGACTGCTTCTCGAGGGAACAAGCCTTCGGTGCGTCCTTCCGCTCCTCGTCGTCATCTTTTGGTCCGTCCACCATGTATACGTCATATGACGAGGTGGCTTTCCAGGGCCCAATAGGCGCTGGTTCTTCATCGTCTCCTTCATCGGCGTCCATACCGTCGATGTCTTTGGAGTTGAAGCCGAGCATGTCGGTTAAATCATCGACAGTGGCTACAACGTGGGTGGTGGGTGGGCTTTGAATTTCTTCATCGTCCGTATCCCAACCTTGCTGACCGTAGTCCGGCCATGGCTCTCCTGATAAAGAGAGAGACTTTAGTGTCTTTAGAATATCGCCGAAAGGCGAGTGCTGAAAGATGTCCGCGGCAGTAAACTCCATGATCGGCGCCCAATCGGATTCGATCGGCAGGGGCGCGAAGGGTTCGGAGTCCGGAGAGGAGTCCGGCTCCTTGGAGTCACGAGTCTCGCGGAGTGTGGGGCTAGTGTTCGGCTCGATCGCCGTTGGGATCGCAGCCCCCGAGGCGGCGTCCAACCACCCATCCTCGATCGGCGCAGTTGGCTCCGAATTAAGGGTCGAAGCTGATGCGGGTGCGGCCTCCAGGGCACTGTTCAGCGGCAGAGCTAGATCATGCTCGTCGTGACAGTGCGGCGTGCTCGGCAATGGCTTGAATCCATCGAAGATCAAGTCCCCGCGGATGTCAGTCGTGTAGTTTAAACTTCCAAATCTGACCTGATGGCCAAGGGCATAGCTTTCGATCTGCTCCAGATGGCCAAGTGAATTGGCCCGCAGTGCGAAGTCGCCAAAGACGAAGATCTCTCCGGGGAGGAAGGTCTCACCCTGGACTACATCGCTATTGATGCTCGTAGGAGCCATCAAGCCTAACGGCGACGACACAGAGGAACTCTCAATGAAAACACCAATGTCGGTGTCAAAACCGGTGGATCTCGGGTAGGGGGTCCCGAACTGTGCGTCTAGGCCGGATGGTAACAGGAGGCAAGGGACACGAAGTTTTACCCAGGTTCGGGCCCTCTTGATGGAGGTAAAACCCTACGTCCTGCTTGATTAATATTGATGATATGGGTAGTACAAGAGTAGATCTACCACGAGATCCAAGAGGCTAAACCCTAGAAGCTAGCCTATGGTATGATTGTTGTTCTGTATGTTGTCCTACGGACTAAAACCCTCCGGTTTATATAGACACCGGAGAGGGTTAGGGTTACACAAAGTCGGTTACAATGGTAGGAGATCTATATATCCGTATCGCCAAGCTTGCCTTCCACGCCAAGGAAAGTCCCTTCCGAACACGGGACGAAGTCTTCAATCTTGTATATTCATAGTCCAGGAGTCCGGCTGAAGGTATAGTCTGGCCATCCGGACACCCCCTAATCCAGGACTCCCTCATGAAGGATAGGAATCAATCCTATGTAGGAATAGGAATCCATTCCTATGAACCAAAGGGCTCTTTATTCACGGACGGAGGGAGTATGTCTAGGTGAACGCCTCCAGTTTAGAGGGCCTATCACTAAAATCATAAATTTCAAATTTGTAAGTCCCACTGTCTTGGAAACATGCAAATATAGCTAGGTCCCCATTAAATTCTATCAAATTCGCATTCTTAGAGCATGGTTAATAATAAAGCCTGCTGCTGGCTATAAAGGCTGGTCATAGTGGGGAGTAACTTATACTAGTGTCATGCATATGACACTAGTCTAAGTTACTACCTCCATAGTGCAAAGTATCTTAATAGTAGTGTCATAGATTATTTTATTTATTGCCTTATAGACTCATTTTACCTTGGGAAACGCTATGTTACAGTAACATATTATGTTACTCTAAGCACACCTCTCCTTATTAAATACTTGCCACATAAGCAAAATTGTCTTGGGATGTGTTAAGTTACTACCTAAGTTACCCCCACTATAGCTAGCCTAAGCCAATGCCACATCATATACAACCTTTATAAAAGCCCACTAATATAATAGTTTGACTGTAAACTAGCTGTACTAATTAATGTTTGCATGTAAAGGGAGGCAAGAACACACTTTTGATTGGTGGAAGGGCCTGCTCACACCGCTGAATGCATTGCTTTTTCTTGTTTCTCGCGTTGCAGCCGGCTATAGCTGGAGCGCCCGCTCCCTTGTCTTTCGGTCCATCTCTCTCCTCCATTAGTGATTTGCGATGATGTGGCATTGCTTATAGCCGACTGACTAGACCTACTATTGTACTTGCTCTAAATGTAGAATCAACCACTACATGAGGGGGCCACATGCATGTAGCATTAATATGTGTCTAACACTTCAGTAGGCCCTCCTTGATTGATATAATTTGCAAGCCGAGCCTAGTAAACCGAAAAGGAGGGAGGACTACATTTAACTAGTTTAGGGATCATATTTGCATCTCAACCTTGTAGTAGCTTAGCTGGAAAGAGAAGGAAAGGAGTGAAGAAGTGGGAGATACACTGCATAGAAAGACGAGCTAAGATCGGTATATGAAGTACTAACATTCATCTCTCCCTCTTTTATTCTGCTGAGTATACCACCTCAGCATTTTGCCTACTACACCGTGCTCAAATTAAACCCAAGCAATGGGAGTACCTAGTTCCTGAGTTTAGCTGAAACCTACAACGGCAAGCAAGGTGGGACTGGGACGACATTGTATACGTGGTTGATCCTCTCTCCTTCGTTGAAATATGGTGACCTCTCCTGAATCATAGTAGAAGGTGGGGAGCATTATTTTTCCAATCCAAATCTCATACTAGCTAAGACAAATGCCAAAGACGATAAAGCCCATGTTGGCAGCAATGAATCTAAATTAGGCCGCACGTGGTCTTTAATTACCCGTATCGTATAAAAAGCTAACATAAGTCATCGTGCGTAATGTGTACATTAATTAGCACTACGGAGTATACAGGTGAGTAAACCTGCAAAAAAAGTATACAGGAGTAAAGGACAAAGTATACACATGCCTAAAATGTAATACTTTGGTTACGTAGTGTACACATGTGCGTTGTCGTCACATAATAGCGTTTTGAGAGTACTACGAATATCCTTTTCCTTTACGCACAGCTCCATACTGATGGTACTTAGGCTAGTCATAGTGGGAGTAACTTAGCAAGTAACATAGCGCATTCCGAGAAATTTTTGCTTATGTGGCATGTAGTTAATGAGAAATGGTAACATAATATGCACTACCGGAATTGCACCCTATGCCGACGGCCAGGGCCGTCGGCATAGTCCTGAATGGCCGTCGGGACAGGCCTATGCCGACGGCACCCGTCGGCATAGGGCCGTCGGCAACATATCCGTCGGCGTAGCTAGGAATGCCGTCGGCATAGAAAGGCCGTCGGCATAGGCCCTATCCCGACGGTGTCCGTACATCTATGCCGACGGCCCTGGCCGTCGGCAACGTTATCGCGTAACGGCGGCCGCCGTCAAGTGCTGACCAATACTTGCTCGCCACGTGGCAGGTCTGTGCCGACGGTCTAGCCGTCGGCATAGCTGTCGGCTTAGGTTGAAACTATGCCGATGGCTAGACCGTCGGCATAGACCTGCCACGTGGCAGCCACTGGGAGCTCCTGGAGCAGGCCTATGCCGACGGCTTAGCCGTCAGCTTAGTTTGAAACTATGCCGACGGCTAAGCCGTCGGCATAGACCTGCCACGTGGCCGCCACTGGGAGCTCACGGCAGCTCTATGCCGACGGCCTAGCCGTCGACATAGTTTCTGTCTATTTTTTTTCTTTTTTCTGTTTGTTTCAGCTCAATTCATTTGAATATATACATCACACAACAAATATATGCATCACATAACAGCTGGCCCAGCAGCATCACAGAACAAATTCATCATCACACATCATAAGAAGCATCGCAAAGCATAAACATATAAGTATCATCACCACCAAGCATAAGAATCTCACAAACAACAATAAGAAACATCACAAGCATATAAGTATCATCACCACCAAGACCGCCACAATGTGACCCAAAGGCTTAATCGCCAGGACGTCGAGCACCACGGAGGTCGTCACCGCCAAGACCGCCGAAGCCCAGGTCGTCACTGCTAGCGGCAGCGCTACCGCCAAGACCGCCTCCTCCTCCGCCTCCGCCTCCGTGGATCGGAGTGGTCGGGCTCCGTGTCTCCGGAGTGCTGCGAAGACCACCGCCAACGGTAGATCCACCTGTTCCCTGGATGTTGAAAAGACATATGCATGGGATATATGACTGTGTTGAAAGGCATGACATGCTTTGAGTGAATAAATTGGGGATGAACTAACCGGCGAGGGGCCAGCGTTCTGTGCCACAAACTCCTCAAAGCTCATCAGCACTGGTTGTGCTGGAGGGCATTGTGCTGGAGGGAACTGAGGACACCTGCCGGCCGCCATATCCTGAAAAGCCTGCTGCATCTGGCTATCCCTCTGCACTTGGTGTTCATAAAGCCTCTAATGCCACGACATGGTCTCCTGGCGTGTGTACTCGATGTAGGCCTACGGTATGACATGATGGAACTCATAAAACTACTAAATGCAGAAAATGAAGATAAGAGGGAAAATACTTACAGATTGTTGCTCCTGAAAGAGGTACTGTGTACTAGTCACTGGCTGGCTCGTGCGCTGGCTCAGGCTCGGGTCGATCCGATGAAGCTGTGTGTAGGAGATACTAGGAGTGATCACAGCATCGAGAACTGCCTCCCGACCGTGCTCCTTGGGCCCCATCCTCACGACCGCCATGTCGTCCAGAGGCGCCGCAATGGGGTCAGGTGTGTCAGGATGTAACTCCAGATACGCTTCGGAGTAGGCCTTCTTCCTCCCTGCGGTCTTCTTGCCGTAGTACTTGGGATCGCCAGAGCTTGGGGTCCTTCCGCGTATGGGCGATCTCCCACGCCTGCATGTGTGAGAGCGGCCGCTTCAGTTTCTCCTCCTGCACCACCAAACAGAGGTTAGTCATACATAAGAAAGTGATGGTAAATAGAAGAAGAAGAATGTTTAATGGGGTTAGTCATACATTAACTGCCTTGTGGAGATAGTGGTTTCGGTTTCCCTGAGCATGTACTCCCTCCGTCCCTCGGTTAGCCTTATTTTTGGTTCTCATAGCCGCCCAGGCTCCAGCCTCATCACACCAAAGATCCACCAATGCCGCCCAGGACTCGTCTTTTCCATAACACCAATTTGGACACACCTACATAATAAAAGCATAATGGCATGTAGGTGTGTCCAAATTGGTGTTATGGAAGCATAAAGCATAAAGCATAATGTACCACAAGGTAATGAAAGCATAATGAAAGCATAATATTGAAAGCATAATGAAAAATCTTTTATACTTACCGCCAAGAACTCAGGCCTCTCCAAGGTAATGCCCATCCTCCGCGCTTCTTCCTTGGTCATCTTCACACCAAGAATATGGAGATGGACACATAGCGCACCTCGTACTGCATCTGGCGGGCCTTCTTCTTACATTGGCGCAACACGATCTGGTCCGCTCTAGCCCTGTGCTCCGGAAGAACTCGATAGAATTTCTAAAATCATGCATGAAACAAGAATGGGAGAAGCCATGAGTTAAATCATTCATGAAACTAGAATGGACTTGTGCTTCTGAAAAGAACTCACCCAGAAAGTAGTGATCACGGCCTTGGCATGGGTCTCATGGTCCGCGTGGCGGGCCGCTTCCCAGTGGTCCCAGCTCGTGGCCAAAACCCGACGGTCCGGCTGCCTGACTGGATCAGGATAGTACAACCCCGGCCAATATAACTTCAGCAAGACGGTGATGAGGCCATTGGGAATACGGACCCCTTTAGAATATATCCAGTTGCTGCAAAAGAATGAACTATTAGCATGTGACAAGAAAAATAAATAACAACCGGAATAAGCATGTGACAAGCAACATAATGAACCACTTAATCTTTTCCCGTGGGCTCAATGAGCCACTTCTGCTCCTCAGTAGCAGGAACCTGCTTTGGTAGCTTTGCGTTGCCAAGCAGCCACCCCTTCGTGTCAACCCCCTTCCCGTCACCACCATCATCCCCGCCACCACCCTCCTCCTCGCCTGCCTCCCCCTCCCCAACCTCCTCCCCAACCTCCTCCTCCTCCTCGCCTGCCTCCTCCTC
>NC_041386.1:598008766-598022727 GCF_002162155.2 Triticum dicoccoides | reverse complement strand
TCCTCCTCCTCCTCCCTAGAGTGTACCTCACTAGAGGAGGGCCTCGAAGACAACACCCCTAAGTCGGTGAGGGTGCGCTCTTTCTGGCCACGACCCCCTGTAGTGGCTCTCCCCCCAGCACCTCGTCCTCTAGAGGCTCTCCCCCCGCTCCCTCCTCCTCTAGGGGCACATCTCCCTCGACCTCCTTGTGAGGAGTCATCGTCAAGTAGCCGAGGGGGAGGATTACGTGCTCGACCACTCCGACTAGGCAGGCCGACGACCTTGCGTAGGAAACCCACGCCGTCGGCCTTCCCCTTGCCCATATTCCACGAACCTGCATTGAAAAGAGAAAAAGCAATTAGTAAATTAATGAAATGAAGAAAAAGGCATGATAATAAACACATTAATAAAAATGCATAAAAAGGCATATTCCTAAACTATAGAAAAAAAATACTTGAAACGTACATCTGCTAGAACCCATATGAATCATCACTGTTGTAACCTCTTTCTCGGTCCGTCTCATCATCACTATCAATCATATCATCTTCGTTGTCCGATGGAGGTGGAGGCTCTTCCTCGTCGTCAGCGTCTTCGTTTAACTTTTCTAGCATAAGTATGTCATTTTCATTGACAATGGTCTCACCATCATTCCATGCATCGTCGACGTTTGGGTCCACATCATGATCACCCAATGGTCTAGCGTCCTCGTTTCTAACCACATCATCATCATCATCATCAGGTTGCCCTTGATAGAACACTCCCTCGTATGTCATGGGGTTAATGTTATAGTAATCGTCTTCATTCGGGTCTGGTAGCTTACCATGTGGCGACACCTTGAACACAACTTCCCAACCCTTTAGATACACTTTCTGGCATGGGTAAGGCAGATAATATACTTGTATAGCTTGGGTAGCCGCAATGAAGAGATCGGCTCCGGCATAGACAGTTGATGGTTTAACTTCGACCAAACCAATGGAAGGCGTATGTTTTACCCCCTCCCGCGGATCGAACCATCGGCATTTGAACACAGGCAGACTTAGGGTCTCACGCCCCTGGTGGAATTTAACCTCGTATATATTTTGTACCCTTCCGTAGTAGTCTACTGAATTTTGACCGGGGGTGTACACTCCAATATTTATAGTTTTGGGATCGGGGCAGCTGTTTTGGTGCTCCTCTGTATGGAAGCGATACCCATTCACATCATACTTTTTACATGTCATGACGGCAGGGTCAAAACCCATGGAAACCCATCTCAATTCATCATCCATAGATATGTTCAGATCTTTTCCCTACAAGTATAATGGAAATTGTTGCGTGCATTAGTTCGGTTAACTAATAAATGTTGAAGTAGGTATTTAATAGGGGAGTGTGGAAAATTACTTTCTCCATGAACCAAGCAACAAAATTTTTATGTCCAGGGTTTCCATGACGGAGAAGAGTAAGTGCCTCCGCCTCAGTAGGAGGATTCACTCCCGTCCATTCCTCTGGAACGAAATCACTAAAAAAAATAAGCGGTGTTAGACCGGGACTAAGTGAACATGAAACATGATAATGTGGAAGACATAAAGGAATGGTGTAGTGGTATTACCTCATCCACACTTCCTCAAATTCCTTGATGTTGTGCAAGATATAGAACATGAGGTCCTCCCACTCTTGTCATGGCATGTTATAATATTTCGAGGCCCCAGCCCTCCCACCTTGCGCGTTGAATAGATCGAGTCTGGGTTGATACTTGGGCTTGAAGGAAATATGCCCTAGAGGCAATAATAAAGTTATTATTTATTTACTTATATCATGATAAATGTTTATTATTCATGCTAGAATTGTATTAACCGGAAACATAATACATGTGTGAATACATAGACAAACTTAGTGTCACTAGTATGCCTCTACTTGACTAGATCGTTAATCAAAGATAGTTATGTTTCCTAACCATGAACAAAGTGTTGTTATTTGATTAACGAGGTCACATCATTAGTTGAATGATCTGATTGACATGACCCATTCCATTAGCTTAGCACCCGATCGTTTAGTATGTTGCTATTGCTTTCTTCATGACTTATACATGTTCCTATGACTATGAGATTATGCAACTCCCGTTTGCCGGAGGAACACTTTGTGTGCTACCAAACGTCACAACGTAACTGGGTGATTATAAAGGAGCTCTATAGGTGTCTCCAATGGTAGATGTTGGGTTGGCGTATTTCGAGAATAGGATTTGTCAATCCGACTGTCGGAGAGGTATCTCTGGGCCCTCTCGGTAATGCACATCACATAAGCCTTGCAAGCATTGCAACTAATGAGTTAGTTGCGGAATGATGTATTACGGAACGAGTAAAGAGACTTGCCGGTAACAAGATTGAACTAGGTATTGGATACCGACGATCGAATCTCGGGCAAGTAACATACCGATGACAAAGGGAACAACGTATGTTGTTATGCGGTCTGACCAATAAAGATCTTCGTAGAATATGTAGGAGCCAATATGGGCATCCAGGTCCCGCTATTGGTTATTGACCGGAAACGTGTCTCGGTCATGTCTACATTGTTCTCGAACCGTAGGGTTCGCACGCTTAACGTTACGATGACAGTTATTATGAGTTTATGCATTTTGATGTACCGAAGTTAGTTCGGAGTCCCGGATGTGATCACGGACATGACGAGGAGTCTCGAAATGGTCGAGACATAAAGATTGATATATTGGAAGCCTATATTTGGACATCGGAAGTGTTCCGGGTGAAATCGGGATTTTACCGGAGTACCGGGAGGTTACCGGAACCCCCCGGGAGCCATATGGGCCTTTATGGGCTTTAGTGGAAAGGAGAAAGGGGCAGCCCAAGGTGGCCGCGCGCCTCCCCCCTCCTCCAGTCCTATTAGGACTAGGAGAGGTGGCCAGCCCCCCCTCTCTCTTTCCCCCTCGGGGAATCCTAGTCCAACTAGGATATGGGGGGGGGGGAGTCCTACTCCCGGAAGGAGTAGGACTCCTCCTGCGCCCTCCTCCTGGCCGGCGGCCCCCTCCCCCTTGGATCCTTTATATACGGAGGCAGGGGGCACCTCTAGACACACAAGTTGATCCACGTGATCGTTCCTTAGCCGTGTGCGGTGCCCCCTGCCACCATATTCCACCTCGGTCATATCGTTGTAGTGCTTAGGCGAAGCCCTGCGTCGGTAGAACATCAAGATCGTCACCATGCCGTCATGCTGACGGAACTCCTCCCCGATGCTTTGCTGGATCGGAGCCCGGGGACGTCATCGAGCTGTATGTGTGCTAAGAACTCGGAGGTGCCGGAGTAACGGTGCTTGGATCGGTCGGATCGGGAAGACGTACGACTACTTCCTCTATGTTGCGTCAACGCTTCTGCAGTCGGTCTGCGTAGGTACGTAGACAACACTCTCCCCTCTCGTTGCTATGCATCACCATGATCTTGCGTGTGTGTAGGAATTTTTTTGAAATTACTACGAAACCCAACAGTGGTATCAGAGCCTAGGTTTTATATGTTGATGTTATATGCACGAGTAGAACACAAGTGAGTTGTGGGCGATATAAGTCATACTGCCTACCAGCATGTCATACTTTGGTTCGGCAGTATTGTTGGACGAGACGACCCGGACCAACATTACGCGTACGCTTACGCGAGACCGGTTCCCCCGACGTGCTTTACACATAGGTGGCTTGCGGGCAACTGTCTCTCCAACTTTAGTTGAACCAAGTATGGCTACGCCTGGTCCTTGCGAAGGTTAAAACGGAGTCTATTTGACAAACTATCGTTGTGGTTTTGATGCGTAGGTGAGATTGGTTCTTGCTTAAGCCCGTAGCAGCCACGTAAAACTTGCAACAACAAAGTAGAGGACGTCTAACTTGTTTTTGCAGGGCATGTTGTGATGTGATATGGCCAAGACATGATGCTAAATTTTATTGTATGAGATGATCATGTTTTGTAACCGAGTTATCGGCAACTGGCAGGAGCCATATGGTTGTCGCTTTATTGTATGCAATGCAATCGCGATGTAATGCTTTACTTTATTACTAAACGGTAGTGATAGTCGTAGAAGCATAAGTTTGGCGAGACAACAACGATGCTACGATGGAGATCAAGGTGTCGCGCCGGTGACAATGGTGATCATGACGGTGCTTCAGAGATGGAGATCACAGGCACAAGATGATGATGGCCATATCATATCACTTATATTGATTGCATGTGATGTTTATCTTTTTATGCATCTTATCTTGCTTTGATTGACGGTAGCATTATAAGATGATCTCTCACTAAATTATCAAGAAGTGTTCTCCCTGAGTATGCACCGTTGCCAAAGTTCGTCGTGCCCAGACACCACGTGATGGTCGGGTGTGATAAGCTCTACGTCCATCTACAACGGGTGCAAGCCAGTTTTTGCACACGCAGAATACTCAGGTTAAACTTGACGAGCCTAGCATATGCAGATATGGCCTCGGAACACGGAGACCGAAAGGTCGAGCGTGAATCATATAGTAGATATGATCAACATAACGATGTTCACCATTGAAAACTACTCCATCTCACATGATGATCGGTTATGGTTTAGTTGATTTGGATCACGTGATCACTTACCGGATTAGAGGGATGTCTATCTAAGTGGGAGTTCTTAAGTAATTTGATTAATTGAACTTAAACTTATCATGAACTTAGTACCTGATAGTATCTTGCTTGTTTATGTTGATTGTAGATAGATGGCTCGTGCTGTTGTTCCGTTGAATTTTAATGCGTTCCTTCAGAAAGCAAAGTTGAAAGATGATGGTAGCAATTACACGGACTGGGTCCGTAACTTGAGGATTATCCTCATTGCTGCTCAGAAGAATTACGTCCTGGAAGCACCGCTAGGTGCCAGGCCTGCTGCTGGAGCAACACTAGATGTTATGAACGTCTGGCAGAGCAAAGCTGATGACTACTCGATAGTTCAGTGTGCCATGCTTTACGGCTTAGAATTGGGACTCCAACGACGTTTTGAACATCATGGAGCATATGAGATGTTCCAGGAGTTGAAGTTAATATTTCAAGCAAATGCCCGGATTGAGAGATATGAAGTCTCCAATAAGTTCTATAGCTGCAAGATGGAGGAGAACAGTTCTGTCAGTGAGCATATACTCAAAATGTCTGGGTATAATAATCACTTGATTCAGATGGGAGTTAATCTTCCAGATTATTGCGTCATTGACAAAATTCTCCAATCACTGCCACCAAGCTACAAGAGCTTCGTGATGAACTATAATATGCAAGGGATGAATAAGACTATTCCCGAGCTCTTCGCGATGCTGAAAGCTGCGGAGGTAGAAATCAAGAAGGAGCATCAAGTGTTGATGGTTAACAAGACCACTAGTTTCAAGAAAAAGGGCAAAGGGAAGAAGAAGGGGAACTTCAAGAAGAACGGCAAGCAAGTTGCTGCTCAAGAGAAGAAACCCAAGTCTGGACCTAAGCCTGAAACTGAGTTCTTCTACTGCAAGCAGACTGGTCACTGGAAGCGGAACTGCCCCAAGTATTTGGCGGATAAGAAGGATGGCAAGGTGAACAAAGGTATATGTGATATATATATTATTGATGTGTACCTTACTAGAGCTCGCAGTAGCACCTGGGTATTTGATACTGGTTCTGTTGCTAATATTTGCAACTCGAAACAGGGACTACGGATTAAGCGAACACTGGCAAAGGACGAGGTGACGATGCGCATGGGAAATGGTTCCAAAGTCGATGTGATCGCGGTCGGCACGCTACCTCTACATCTACCTTCGGGATTAGTATTAGACCTAAATAATTGTTATTTGGTGCTAGCGTTGAGCATGAACATTATATCTGGATCTTGTTTGATGCGAGACGGTTATTCATTTAAATCAGAGAATGATGGTTGTTCTATTTATATGAGTAATATCTTTTATGGTCATACACCTTTGAAAAGTGGTCTATTTTTGATGAATCTCGATAGTAGTGATACACATATTCATAATGTTGAAGCCAAAAGATGCAGAGTTGATAATGATAGTGCAACTTATTTGTGGCACTGCCGTTTAGGTCATATCGGTGTAAAACGCATGAAGAAACTCCATACTGATGGGCTTTTGGAACCACTTGATTATGAATCACTTGGTACTTGCGAACCGTGCCTCATGGGCAAGATGACTAAAACACCGTTCTCCGGAACTATGGAGAGAGCAACAGATTTGTTGGAGATCATACATACAGATGTATGTGCTCCGATGAATATTGAGGCTCGTGGCATATATCGTTATTTTCTCACCTTCACAGATGATTTAAGCAGATATGGGTATATCTACTTAATGAAACATAAGTCTGAAACATTTGAAAAGTTCAAAGAATTTCAGAGTGAAGTTAAAAATCATCGTAACAAGAAAATAAAATTTCTACGATCTGATCGTGGAGGAGAATATTTGAGTTACGAGTTTGGTGTACATATGAAAAATTGTGGAATAGTTTCACAACTCACGCCACCCGGAACACCACAGCCTAATGGTGTGTCCGAACGTCGTAATCGTAATTTACTAGATATAGTGCGATCTATGATGTCTCTTACAGATTTACCGCTATCGTTTTGGGGTTATGCTTTAGAGACGGCCGCATTCACGTTAAATAGGGCACCATCAAAATCCGTTGAGACGACGCCTTATGAACTATGGTTTGGCAAGAAACCAAAGTTGTCGTTTCTTAAAGTTTGGGGCTGCGATACTTATGTGAAAAAGCTTCAACCTGATAAGCTCGAGCCCAAATCGGAGAAATGTGTCTTCATAGGATATCCAAAGGAGACTGTTGGGTACACCTTCTATCACAGATCCGAAGGCAAGACATTCGTTGCTAAGAATGGATCCTTTCTAGAGAAGGAGTTTCTCTCGAAAGAAGTGAGTGGGAGGAAAGTAGAACTTGACGAGGTAACTGTACCTGCTCCCTTATTGGAAAGTAGTACATCACAGAAAACTATTTCTGCGACACCTATACCAATTAGTGAGGAAGCTAATGATGATGATCATCAAACTTCAGGACAAGATAATACTGAACCTCGTAGATCAATCAGAGCAAGATCCGCACCAGAGTGGTATGGTAATCCTGTTCTGGAAATCATGCTGCTAGATCATGATGAACCTACGAACTATGAAGAAGTGATGGTGAGCCCAGATTCCGCAAAATGGCTTGAAGCCATGAAATCTGAGATGGGATCCATGTATGAGAACAAAGTATGGACTTTGGTTGACTTGCTCGATGATCGGCAAGCAATTGAGAATAAATGGATCTTCAAGAAGAAGACTGACGCTGATGGTAATGTTACTGTCTACAAAGCTCGACTTGTCGCAAAAGGTTTTCGACAAGTTCAAGGGGTTGATTACGATGAGACTTTCTCACCCGTAGCGTTGCTTAAGTCTGTCCGAATCATGTTAGCGATTGCCGCATTTTATGATTATGAAATTTGGCAGATGGATGTCAAAACTGCATTCCTGAATGGATTTCTGGAAGAAGAGTTGTATATGATGCAACCGGAAGGTTTTGTCGATCCTAAGGGAGCTAACAAAGTGTGCAAGCTCCAGCGATCCATTTATGGACTGGTGCAAGCCTCTCGGAGTTGGAATAAACGCTTTGATAGTGTGATCAAAGCATTTGGTTTTATACAGACTTTCGGAGAAGCCTGTATTTACAAGAAAGTGAGTGGGAGCTCTGTAGCATTTCTGATATTATATGTGGATGACATATTACTGATTGGAAATGATATAGAATTTCTGGATAGCATAAAGGGATATTTGAATAAGAGTTTTTCAATGAAAGACCTCGGTGAAGCTGCTTACATATTAGGCATAAAGATCTATAGAGATAGATCAAGACACTTAATTGGACTTTCACAAAGCACATACCTTGACAAGATTTTGAAGAAGTTCAAAATGGATCAAGCAAAGAAAGGGTTCTTGCCTGTGTTACAAGGTGTGAAGTTGAGTCAGACTCAATGCCCGACCACTGCAGAAGGTAGAGAGAAAATGAAAGATGTTCCCTATTCTTCAGCCATAGGCTCTATCATGTATGCAATGCTATGTACCAGACCTGATGTGTGCCTTGCTATAAGTTTAGTAGGGAGGTACCAAAGTAATCCAGGAGTGGATCACTGGACAACAGTCAAGAACATCCTGAAATACCTGAAAAGGACTAAGGATATGTTTCTCGTATATGGAGGTGACAAAGAGCTCACCGTAAAAGGTTACGTTGATGCAAGCTTTGACACTGATCCGGACGATTCTAAATCGCAAACCGGATACGTGTTTACATTAAACGGTGGAGCTGTCAGTTGGTGCAGTTCTAAACAAAGCGTCATAGCGGGATCTACATGTGAAGCGGAGTACATAGCTGCTTCGGAAGTAGCGAATGAAGGAGTCTGGATGAAGGAGTTCATATCCGATCTAGGTGTCATACCTAGTGCATCGGGTCCAATGAAAATCTTTTGTGACAATACTGGTGCAATTGCCTTGGCAAAGGAATCCAGATTTCACAAGAGGACCAAGCACATCAAGAGACGCTTCAATTCCATCCGGGATCTAGTCCAGGTGGGAGACATAGAGATTTGCAAGATACATACGGATCTGAATGTTGCAGACCCGTTGACTAAGCCTCTTCCACGAGCAAAACATGATCAGCACCAAGGCTCCATGGGTGTTAGAATCATTACATTATAATCTAGATTATTGACTCTAGTGCAAGTGGGAGACTGAAGGAAATATGCCCTAGAGGCAATAATAAAGTTATTATTTATTTCTTTATATCATGATAAATGTTTATTATTCATTCTAGAATTGTATTAACCGGAAACATAATACATGTGTGAATACATAGACAAACTTAGTGTCACTAGTATGCCTCTACTTGACTAGCTCGTTAATCAAAGATGGTTATGTTTCCTAACCATGAACAAAGTGTTGTTATTTGATTAACGAGGTCACATCATTAGTTGAATGATCTGATTGACATGACCCATTCCATTAGCTTAGCACCCGATCATTTAGTATGTTGCTATTGCTTTCTTCATGACTTATACATGTTCCTATGACTATGAGATTATGCAACTCCCGTTTGCCGGAGGAACACTTTGTGTGCTACCAAACGTCACAACGTAACTGGGTGATTATAAAGGAGCTCTATAGGTGTCTCCAATGGTAGATGTTGGGTTGGCGTATTTCGAGAATAGGATTTGTCACTCCGACTGTCAGAGAGGTATCTCTGGGCCCTCTCGGTAATGCACATCACATAAGCCTTGCAAGCATTGCAACTAATGAGTTAGTTGCGGGATGATGTATTACGGAACGAGTAAAGAGACTTGCCGGTAACGAGATTGAACTAGGTATTGGATACCGACGATCGAATCTCGGGCAAGTAACATACCGATGACAAAGGGAACAACGTATGTTGTTATGCGGTCTGACCGATAAAGATCTTCGTAGAATATGTAGGAGCCAATATGGGCATCTAGGTCCCGCTATTGGTTATTGACCGGAAACGTGTCTCGGTCATGTCTACATTGTTCTCGAATCGTAGGGTCCGCACGCTTAACGTTACGATGACAGTTATTATGAGTTTATGCATTTTGATGTACCGAAGTTAGTTCGGAGTCCCGGATGTGATCACGGACATGACGAGGAGTCTCGAAATGGTTGTGACATAAAGATTGATATATTGGAAGCCTATATTTGGGCATCGGAAGTGTTCCGGGTGAAATCGGGATTTTACCGGAGTACAGGGAGGTTACCGGAACCCCCCGGGAGCCATATGGGCCTTTATGGGCTTTAGTGGAAAGGAGAAAGGGGCAGCCCAAGGTGGCCGCACACCTTCCCCCTCCCCTAGTCCTATTAGGACTAGGAGAGGTGGCCGGCCCCCTCTCTCTCTTTCCCCCTCGGGGAATCCTAGTCCAACTAGGATTGGGGGGGGGGGAGTCCTACTCCCGGAAGGAGTAGGACTCCTCCTGCGCCCTCCTCCTGGCCGGCGGCCCCCTCCCCCTTGGCTCCTTTATATACGGAGGCAGGGGGCACCTCTAGACACACAAGTTGATCCACGTGATCGTTCCTTAGCCGTGTGTGGTGCCCCCTGCCACCATATTCCACCTCGGTCATATCGTTGTAGTGCTTAGGCGAAGCCCTGCGTCGGTAGAACATCAAGATCGTCACCACGCCGTCGTGCTGACGGAACTCCTCCCCGACGCTTTGCTAGATCGGAGCCCGGGGATCGTCATCGAGCTGTACGTGTGCTAAGAACTCGGAGGTGCCGGAGTAACGGTGCTTGGATCGGTCGGATCGGGAAGACGTACGACTACTTCCTCTACGTTGCGTCAACGCTTCCGCAGTCGGTCTGCGTGGGTACGTAGACAACACTCTCCCCTCTTGTTGCTATGCATCACCATGATCTTGCGTGTGCGTAGGAAATTTTTTGAAATTACTACGAAACCCAATAGGGCTCTTCTATATTGTATCGAGGCACCTTGTTATGCAGATGGGGAACGTGGTCTGGATAGTATTATGTCCTGAGGTCTGACACCTCCTCTAGGATAACTGCCTCAGCTATTGAAGCTTCAATCTTAGCTTTGTTTCCACATTTCCGTCGGAGATGCTTGTTCTGCCTCTCAGGTCCGTACTGCCAGCGATTTTGCACAGGGCCCCCCAACAATACCTCGTTCGCGAGGTGCAGAATGAGATGTGTCATCGGAGTAAAGAAGCCTGGCGGAAAGATCTTCTCTACCTTGACTATCAACTCCGGTGCCTTCTTATGCAATTTTTCAATAACCTCTTTACTTACTTCTTTAGCACAGAGCGTGCGGAAGAAATGGCTAAGCTCGGCAAGCACTCGCCAGACATGCTCGGGGACATAGCCTCGAACCATCACCGGCATTATCCGCTCAATCCATACATGGTAGTCATGACTCTTCAGGCCGGTCACTTTGGCTGTTGAAAGATTGACTCCCTTACTTATATTCGATGCATAACCATCGGTGAACTTCAAAATTTGTTTCAGCCAGATAAGTACTTCTTTTTTTCTGGCGGTTTAAGGACAAAGTCAGCATCTGGCTTGAACCAGTTTTTTCGACCGCCTGTGGGAGGCTTCATGTTCAGGCGTGGTCTATCACAAATTCTCTGTTGATCGGCTCTAGCTTTTACGTTATCCTTCGTCTTATCAGGAGTGTTGAGGATCGTGTGGAAAAGGGACTCTGCCACATTCTTTTCGGTGTGCATCACATCAATATTATAAGGAAGTTTGAGGTCCTTGAAATAGGGAAGCTGCGAGAAGGGGGTAATGTGCGTCCAGTTGTGCGTCTCACCATATCCCTCGAAGCCTTTGGCTTTGGCTTTGCCTTTGCCTTTGACTTTAGGCTTGAGAGCTTTTAGCTGAGCAAGAACATCTGCCCCCGAAAATGTTGGAATCTCGTTTACTTCATGAACAACCCGGCCTTTCGTGAAGTTCTTCTTGTCTTCCCTGTCTGGATGGTCTGGAGGGAGGAACTGTCGATGCAGGTCAAAGGCTACATACTTGCCACCCTTACTCAGCCAAATCATTCGTAGAGCCTGCATGCACACTGGGCATGGCATCTTACCACTTGTACACCATCCGCAGAATAGAGCATAGCCGGGAAAGTCATGCATGCAATAGTGCAACCAAACTTTCATCAAGAAATTTCTCTGCAGATCCCGGTCGTATGCCAACCTCAGAAAGTACCAAGAATGGTGCAAAGCATCCACAAGCGGCTGCATAAACACACCCAATTGCTTCCCCGGGTAGTCAGGCCCCGGAATGATGAGCGACAAGAACATGGTCTTTCGTTGCATTAGGGCACCGGGAGGAAGATTGAGCGGAATTACAAACACAGGCCAGCAGCTGTATGGATTGGATGACATACCATATGGATTCAACCCATCACCTGATATGGCTATTCTGACATTCCCAGCCTCAGCTGCTTCCTCGGGGTATTCTTCATCGAATGACTTCCATGCTTCCCCTCCCAATGGATGTATGATTTTTTTTTTGATTGTACCTTATACCTTCCTTGTGCCACTTCATCATTTTGGCAGACTCCTTCATGATGAAAAGGCGCTGCAGTCTTTTTATAAAATCAAGATACCGAAGAACCTTAACGGGGATGGTTAGCTACTTTTTCTCACCATCCTCACCGACCACCTCAATGTACCGAGACGAACCGCACTTCCTACAGTACTTGTCATCCGCATACTCGTGCCTAAACAAAAGGCAATTCTTCGGGCAAACATCTATTTTCTCATAATCCATAGAGAGTTCCTTCATGATTTTCTTTGTATCGTACATGCTTTTCGGCAGTTCATGACCCTCAGGGAGGCTGTTAGCCCATACTCCCTGGAATGCTTCGAAGCATTTCTGGCTACAGCCGTACTCAGCCTTCACTGCAATCAGTTGCGAGATGGCATCCAGCTGAGATATTTTCGCACCCACATAAAGATGTTTCTTCGACGAGGCCAAGACCTCCAAGAAGGCCTTTGCGGTTGCCTCCGGCTCCTCTGGTTCATTCTCTGAAGGTGTCGCATTTGCCGTTACTTCAACAATGACATCATCTAGCATGTCCCTGACCCCGTCGTCCTCATATCCATCGATGCGTTGTCGCATCACCTCCTCTCTACCACGGTCCTGCTCGGCTATGTTTATCGGCGGCATGTCAAAGTTTGGCATATATCCGTGTGTGCGAAGGTGCTCACTCATGTCCGTCTGATTTCTACGGTGACGTCTGGCACATCTCGCACAGGGGCATGGTGGGATAATTGTCATTGGACGACGGAATATCTCCTTCAAATACACATCGGTTTTCGCGATCCACTCTGATGTTACTCGATTCCGACGGATAAAACCACTGTACATCCACTGATTATCTGCCATCCTCTGCTTTTTTGCAAGCCACACAACATAATTAAGGATTCGCTTAAATTAATCACATCAAATTTTCAGTTTCTACCGCGTTGCATCCACCTACATCTCTAATAGGTAAAGATGGGTCCTAATCCCACCCGAGGATGTGTAGATTGAGTACGTTCTCCATTCTACCCCGTTCTGAGACAAAATTTCGGTAGCACCTCCCCACTGTTCTCCAGATACACGTCTCGGCAAATAGCCGAGAGAATGTGCTCCGGAGAACAATGGGGAGGCGCCGCCGAAATCCTGTCTCAGAACGGGGTAGAACATGGAGAACATACCCAATCTACACATCCTTGGGCTGTCCATGGAAAACGCTGGACAATCCGAAAGAGCTGCGGTGATAAATATGCAATTGAATGCATATTTACCAATGCAACCCTTTCGGACGGGAGACGCCTAGGTTACGCCACTTGACTTGAGAATGAAATCTAGTGATATGAAAAATTGGAGGAGATGGACTTGTAGCTCACCCTCGGCTGTAGAGGAAGTAGTCGAACAGCAGAGGGATGCTCAGGGGGACCAACGCGCCGGACAACGGTCACTCCAATGAAATGCTAAACCACAAAGCCTGCAAATTCCATCGCGACAAAAAATTAGAACATCACAACTCATAGAGCATATTTAAAACATTTAAACATGCATTCATTTATTTTTGCATCATGTAGGCAAAAAAACTAACAATTCATCATCGTCATCACATATTCATCATCATCATTATCACCTATTCGTCTAACCAAATTTTTTTACTACCTATATTCATCATCGTCATCACATATTCATCATCGTCATCACATATTCATCATCGCCATCACATATTCATCATCGTCACCAAATTTTTTTCAAGGTATGCAACATATAGCATCTCATCTAACCAAATTTTTTTACTACCTATCTCACTATCTATCTAACTATCTATCTAACTATGTATCTAACTATCTAAATACCTATCTAACTATCTATATCTAACCAGCTACAAAATTACTAAAAAACACTAAAAACTTCAAAAAAAAAATCACCTTCGAGAGGGCCGGCCGGAGTTGGGGC
>NC_041386.1:598007570-598008120 GCF_002162155.2 Triticum dicoccoides | reverse complement strand
TGCCCCCGTCCCGCCTAACCCTGTAGCGTTTGACCACGGGATCTAGCCCTTTGACTTTGCACGGACGGGCTTTGACCAGTGGACCTCCCCACCCGGTTGTGTTAGGTCAGCCCATAGGAACACTTTGGAGCAACATCCGGGCCAGACCCACAGCAAGATCCCCTCCATGTAGACCCCACGTGTCCGTTTCCCCCCTCCAGATGCCGGCGGCAGCGCCGTCCGTGAGGGGCGCACACCCCGGACACTCGTGCCGGGCGTTTGCAACCGCCACAACACTTCCAGACTTGTGAGAGGCCGCCGGTGCAAGATTTGGCGGCATGCTAGCCCTCGGAGGCCGCCGGCCACAGTCGTAGACGCGCGAAGGGCAATCCGCGTAGAGGGAATTTTTCGGATACTTCTCCATCACCAAAAATTATGAAAAAATACCATCGTTCCTATAGCACATGTGCCCACGTCGTGCAAAAAAATCATGATTTTATCACGCTCCGAGTATTTAATAATATTGACGCCGCATCGTTACCGCAGAACATCTACTACCGTTTCATCGCCG
>NC_041386.1:597975940-598007288 GCF_002162155.2 Triticum dicoccoides | reverse complement strand
CAGTGCCCCCGTCCCGCCTAACCCTGTAGCGTTTGACCACGGGATCTAGCCCTTTGACTTTGCACGGACGGGCTTTGACCAGTGGACCTCTCCACCTGGTTGTGTTAGGTCAGCCCATAGGAACACTTTGGAGCAATATCCGGGCCAGACCCACAGCAAGATCCCCTCCGTGTAGACCCCACGCGTCCGTTTCCCCCTTCCAGGTGCCGGCGGCGGCGCCGTCCGTGAGGGGGGGCACACCCCGGACACGCGTGCCGGGCGTTTGCAACCGCCACAACACTTCCAGACTTGTGAGAGGCCGCCGGCGCAAGATTTGGCGGCATGCTAGCCCCCGGAGGCCGCCGGTCACAACCGTAGACGCGCGAAGGGCAATCCGCGTAGAGGGAATTTTTCGGATACTTCTTCATCACCAAAAATTATGAAAGAAATACCATCGTTCCTATAGCACATGTGCCCACGTCGTGCAAAAAAAATCATGATTTTATCGCGCTCCGAGTATTTAGTAATATTGACGCCGCATCGTTACCGCAGAACGTCTACTACCGTGTCATCGCCGTCCGTGAGGGGGGGCCACGCACCGAAGACGCGTCCCGCCTCTTCGGACATGCCACCACACCACCCCGCATGTATGAGGGCCCGGTGCGACGCTCCGGTGGCATTGCTACTCCCAGTGCCCCCGTCCCGCCTAACCCTGTAGCGTTTGACCACGGGATCTAGCCCTTTGATTTTGCACGGACGGGCTTTGACCAGTGGACCTCCCCACCCGGTTGTGTTAGGTCAGCCCATAGGAACACTTTGGAGCAACATCTGGGCCAGATGTTGCCGTGGGCCTCTGGGCTGACCTTACACAACCGGGTGGATACGTCTACTGCTCAAAGCCCGTCCGTGCAAAGTCAAAGGGGTAGATCCCGTGGTCAAACGCTACAGGGTTAGGCGGGACGGGGCCCTAGGGGGGTAGCAGTGCCACCGGAGCATCGCACCGAGACCTCATACAAGCCGCGTGCCGGGTGCCTACGCCTGCCACCATGCTTATATAACCGTAGGAGGGCCACCGCAATACCTGGCGGCATTGCTACCCCCCAGGTACCCCGTCCCGTCTAACCCTGACACAGACAACCGCGCGGTCTATCCCTTTGACTTTCGCTGGACGTAGTTTGACCGGTGGACCTTTTCACCTTGTTGTTATAGTCCAGCCATAGCTACACCCCCCAACACAGTCCCGGCACAACCCACCCCAAGATTCCCTCTGCGTCGGCCCGACGTGGCCGTTTCCCTCCTCCGGGGCACGGCGGCATCGACGCCCGTGAGGGGGGAGGGGGCACACCCCGGAGCCGCGTGCCTGCGCCTGCCACCACGTTTCCACAACCGTAGGAGGGCCCAACGCAACACCTGACGGCATTGCTAACCCCCACAGGTACCCGACCCGTCCCGTCTAACCTCTCCGTGACACGACGGAAGAAGGCCCGTGTGGGGGGCAATCGATATATGTTTTCTGTACATTTAAGTTAATGAAATTAGTATTGGAAAAAAATAAAAAATAAGAGAAAATACAAAAAATATAAAAATATTATTAGAAATCTATGCCTACGGCAAAGCCGTCGGCATAGCTACGGCTACGGAACGGTAGAGCCCTGGATCGATGACGTGGCGTAGGGCGGGGATCAATGACGTGGCAAAAACCCTGGGCCAGGCCTATGCCGACGGCCTAGCCGTCGGCATAGAAATGCCACCCCACGGGACCGGCGAACGACGCGGATCGATGACGTGGCGGCGCGGCGAATCGATGACGTCGGCATAGATATGCCGACGGCTAGGCCGTCGGCGTAGCTATGTCGACGGCCACCATTAGCCCGTCGGCGTAGCCTGACGCCGTCAAACTGCCGTCGCCGCCCGGGTAGACGGGCCCACACGATATGCCGACGGCCTGCTCTATGCCAACGGCCCCCGTCGGTATATTCGGAAAACGCCGACGGCTTATCTATGCCGACGGCCCCCATCGGCATAGATGGTTATACGCCGACGGCCTTTCTACGCCGACGGCTTTAGTTGTGCCGTCGGGGTATGCCCATATATGCCGACGTCAGCCGTCGGCATAGATATGGCCGTCGGCAAAACAAGTTTTTCTGGTAGTGATGTTACTGTAACATAGCGTTTTCCAAGACAAGATGAGTCTACGAGCTAATAAATGAAGCCATCTATGATACTACTAGTATGTTACTTTGCATAGTGGGGAGTAACTTATACTAGTGTCATGCATATGACACTAGTCTAAGAGGGTGCTTGGATACGTTTTAGTCCCATGACTAAAAGTAGTGGGACTAAAACTTGCTAGCCTCACCCATGCTTGGATACAAATACTAAATAGACTAAAATCGAGTTAATGAGCATTTATTATTCTCCAAACCCTCCAATCCAGAACTCGCATGTGTTAAAGGAGATGAGTTAAATGAGGAGAGAGAGGACTAATCCATATTTTAGTAGGGTTCTCATGACTAAATTTTTTTAGTCTCAAGACTAGTTCTAGTCTCTCTTTAGTCAGGGGTGATTGGAACTTTAGCCTCTAAAAGAGACTAGTTTTAGTCAGACTAAAAATAGTCTCTTGAATCCAAGCATGCCCTAAGTTACTATCTTCATAGTGCAAAGTAACATAGTAGTAGTGTCATAGAGGACTTCATTAATTAGCTTGTAGATTCATCTTGTCTTGGAAAGCGTTATGTTACCACCTCTCATTAATTACTTGCCACATAAGCATAATTTTCTCCAAGTGCGCTATGTTACTCCACTATGACTAGCCAATATGCTGTGTACTATGCAGCGGCGAATCCAAGGAGCAGGCTTGGATGGGCTCAAGCCTGCCCTCCGAAATTAAAATCCAGCCTATCCCAGCCCATCTCAACCCAGTTTCAGCCCATCATAACTCAGTTTCAGCCTGTGTACTCAAGTTAAGCCTGCCCTTCAAATTCATCCTAGATTCGCTATGCATTGTAGCTCCACAGATTTGGACCGTGATCTCCAAAAGTCGCCGTTGTGATTTCCTAAGACGATAAGTAGGAGCACCTCAATCATGTTGATTAATAGTAAGCCATACGTAAGCGTTTAATGAGACAAAGAAACCTTTGTGCTTCCCATACTTCTTGGTCTACGGACGGAGCCGCGTGGTGTGCCTCTCATGCATAAATAATCATTGATGAGCCATTCCAGCCAGCCATGGTTTGTTTACAGTACTCGATCATGCATACAGTACTCGATCATGATGGGATGAGAATGACTGAATGAGATGTGTGAAAGTTGACAGATGCAGATTAAGAGAGTCAATCTACCACTAACTACTAGTTCTCCCTTTGGCCGGTTCGCTGGGCTCCCTATGAGGCTGGTCATAGTGGGAAGTAACTTAGACTAGTGTCATGCATATGACACTAATCGAAGTTACTATCTTCATAGTGCAAAGTAACATAGTAGTAGTACCATATGTGACTTCATTTAATAGCTTGTAGTCTCATGTTGTCTTGGGAAGCGTTATGTTACAGTAACATATTATGTTACTATTTCTCATTAACTACTTGCCACATAAGAAAAAAAAATTCTCGAAGTGCGTTATGTTACTATCTTAGTTACTCCCACTATGACTAGCCTCAGATACATATATTTCGGTTATATTGGTCGGCCATCGTTAACTAATCTCCAGTTCTCCACGTTTCCCCTTCCTCTTCACAAAAAACTCTCTCAACAACATGCTGAAGATTTATCAGCGTTTGAGGTTAAAAAAATGCGAAAAGGTCGGAGGCCATATACGAGTTATCACGTGTCCTTACAAACATACCCCTAAAAATCAAAATACATTTAAAATCTTGGGGTGCCTAAGTCTTCTTCCCCGTGCATCCATGATGGTGCGCCGTGAGCATAGCTTCATGCCACCTCTATGCCTCCATCTCGATGAAGCAAATTTTTTGAAACCCAGGAGCTTGTAGAAGTAGCGGCCAAAAAGTCGTTGATGCAGATCAAGAGGCGCTGGCGATTGCAATCTGCGAAGCAAATCGCCAACCCAGAGAAAGAAAAGAAAAATGCCGATAAGTGTATGTAGAAACTTTGAAGACCATGAAAGCCGGCTGAATCCAAATGGATCCACAAGAAACCTAAACCGACTGGATACCTGAAGACCCTTCGGAGATACAGCTCCACACGCTCTCCTCCGACATAAAACACACCAAGGAATGGGGATAGGATGGAGAGGACATTATGCCTATACTGGGGCAACACTGCCGCTTTGTTGTCTCAAAACAAACTTGAAGACACTAAAGAAGACTTGAAAAAAAAACACCGATAAGGTTGGACCACAGGTCCGGGGTTGATGTCGAGATCGCCACCTTCCAAAATAGTGCACAACCTCATCATATAAATATGCATGCAAAAGACCCACCTCAACATGTAAACATGGATGAGAAATGGTCTACCTCATCAATGATTAAATATAAGAAATCATGTACTCCCGCTATAAACAAATATAAGATTGTTTAGATCACTACTTTAGTGAACTAAACGCTTTTATATTTCTTTACGGAGGGTGTATATTCTTAGTTTTAGTTGTCATATTATTCATCCAAATATCATGGTCAAAATAATCAAATGTGATGAAAATATATTAGAACCGATTCACGTCTTAACGTGCGGGGTATTATCTAATGTGATGAACATGCTGCGTTGTTAATTTAGACAGTGATTTCCAAAGTCATCAGTCGTTGATCTGTCCTACTCCAATGATGTTCATGTTCATGGTCTCCAAACAAAAAAGAAACCGGCCTCTTGCTTCCCATGCTGCTTGTCGGCACGGAGTCGCGTGGTGTGCCTCTCATGCATGAATCATTGGGAAGCCTTGCCGGCCATGCATGCATATGATGGGACGAGAATGAGATAGGTGACAAGTTCATAGATACTATTAAGATAGGCGGCTCATGGCGTGAAGACCTGGTAGTTTGTGCATTGTCACTGGTTCAGACGGATGCATCTTGATTTTGTATGCACCTTACTGACGGTCTGTACGCTATCTAGGAGCTCTAGTGTGTTTTTCCGTTCCATGGTTTTATCTGTAATTGAATTTTTTTCTTTTGAAATTAACCAAACAACTCTCTTCTTCTTTATCGAATGCAAAGCTCCGGTTTTTCTTAGAGAAAAATATTTCTTTTAAGTGATCTCTATTTATATTTTATCTTACGATGTGTACATGTTCTTATGCGAAGGACAGAAATGAGTTCTTTTTTTAAAGGAGGTTAAACGCCGGCCTTTACATCAGCCGATGCATGCATCCATCTTTATTAATTATTTGATAAAAGTCTCACAAGACCATACATCAATCCATTCGAAGCCACCATCTCACATCTACAAACTCAATAATGTGGAGTGCTCTTACTCCCCATATTTAGAACCGGTGTCGTCGCCGATCCATCCACATAATGTATCGGGCCCAACAGCAGGTGCAGCCTACCTAAAGCGCCACATGCATGCACATGTTTTAAAAGCCGCCATCATCATCGAACCACTGACCCATCTTCGGAAGAGAGATCTGCATCATTCTTGCCAGTCCGAACATCCGTAGACGCCACCACGGTGGCACCGCCCTACGCTCGTCCGTCCAAACGCGAAGACTCTGAAAGATCTGTCGTGCGTAGCACCTGCCAACCAGGCATGACTCAACGTAGCACCTGTCGGCCAGGCATGACTTGACAGCTCCACCGAAGCTCCGTGCAAGACGAAGCCGCTCCACCTCATGCCTCTGTTTTCCAGCACTGCTCCACAAACGATGCTCCCAAGAGAGAAACGACACAGTAGTACCGCCATCGTCCGATCTGGAGGACCAGATCCTAGGGTTTCCCCCGAAGCAGCACGAGTGGGTCAACAATAGTTACACGACGATGCATTCATCAAGGTAACGGTGCAAAACGGCGCCATCGCCCGCCAACGACTCAGTTTTCACTGGCAACTATGTCTCCCCGACTCATAGCCGGGACTAGATGACGAATCTCGAGATCCGACCACCCAGTCGCAGGCCGACCACCTCTGACGGAAGAGATGACCACCACCTCCGGCTGCACCAGTCAGAACATATCTAACCGGAGGTGCCATCGACGCAACCACCAAGTCCTCAACGCAGCCGTCGCCGATCCAAAGGCAAATGGCGCGCCGCCGCCGACCGTAGAGCCGCCGCCGCTTGAATAGGGCAGGCCGCCGCGCCACCAGCGCGCGCCGTCTCCGACGCCGTCGCGCCACAACCAATCGTCGTGCCGATTGGATCTGGTGCTCCTCCACACGATTTGGGGCCCCGCATAACCCCAGAGCCGCGGGAGAGAGGCGATGTCCTCCGCCACCGCCATCGGCCCCCGGGCTTCTTTGATGACACATTTTCTTTTCTTAATGAATAATACCATGTATTATTTTCCTCCAAAAAAAACATGTATTATTCACGCAACCCTTGTCTTTCCTTTTGTTGTGCAGTCTACAAATGGCTATATTTTGGATGAGATTTTGCGGATGCATGAAATGTAGCCAACGTATAACCGTGATTTTATTTGTTCTAGAAAACCTTATGAGAGAGCGTCATGTGAGATCACTTACAATTAAATCCAAAGCATTGTTTTCTTCTGTCAATGGAGAGCATGCCGGAGTATCAAGTTTCACCAACCAATACAGTAAAAAAAAAGTTTAAGCAACCAATCAAAGGCCGTGGCATGTGTGCTGTTGAGACGGCAGGTGCAGCAGAGGTGAGGCCCAAGTCAAAGGCGCAGGGATCAGTCGGGTGGCCGGACAGATATAGCCGCCGCATCCAACATAGTATACACGTTAGTATTCATGCACATAACTACTACCCATGAAGAGGATGCATGGGGGCTGTCCAGCTACCTTCATTAATTTCAATCACATGGAGCCTAATTTCAATCACATGGAGCCAAGTCAACTTTTGCATGACGTGCTTCCTCTCACTTTCCAGGTAATTGATACCTGGCTCTGCCTCGACACGTTTAGCTGAGCTGCTTTCAGTAAAAGTTTCGTGTTCCAAACGCTCGCAACAAAAATTCTAGCGAGCTACCAGAAGGAGCTCAGAAATAAGAGTGCACACAAGTAGAAGTAGGGCTTGAGGAGGAAATGAGTACAATGCAGGTAAAAACGATTTGAGGGAGGATGTGCGCTTGAGCTGCTAGGAGGCGTGTGCACTCCCGCCGTCCGCCGATCCGGCGCCGGCGGCCACAGAATACACCGTGCTCCGTGTGGATACGGCGTCCACCTTCCTGTCGTGCGCTGCTCCAAGCCACGGCAGCCACCTACCGCTGAGTGCTCCGCCGCGCCACCACTAGGGTTTAACTCACGAAGTGCCTATAGCTTTGTCTCCTCGTCGGATTTGTCTCGAATCTCCGCTGTAAGTCCTTCCTGGTGTAAGTTTGAGCTGCAACCCCTTCTCCAGTTTGATGCATGCCTTCCTCTCCCTCCTTGATGCATGCCTTGCTCGCTTTTAGCCTGCTATAGCTTCGCTGGCTGCTGGTTTTCGCTCGTTGCTTGTTGGGCTCCATGGTTGGTCTCCGCTTCGAGGATGTCATGCTGGCCAAGTATGGCTGTGGGACTGTTGAGGCGGTGGCGGGGCGCTGCCGCCCCGCCGGTGTGCTGGCCGCCGTTCTTAACGAAGGTGCTCCGTTCTCCCTTGCGTTCTTTGCCTCGCTCCTGGTTAGCTGGTTCGGAGGCCACGCCAACGGCTACCGGGTCAGCCGTCGTCAGCGCGATCTCTTTCTTTTCCAAGTTGCACATGAGTGCATTGCCAAAGAAATCGTGCTCCGCGATTGCTGGAGGTCCGGCATCATTCCTGTGAGGATGTCGCTTTCCAGTTCGGCCCCGTCTGCGCGTCCGCTTGCCATGCACGCGTCTGCGCTTGTCTCCTGTTCTCGCCATGATGCTTGGCTCGCCAACTCTTTGCTGCCGTCTCTGCTTGGGCCCCGCCCTGGCTCCGCGCCTAGGCATCAGGGTAGCGATCGCTTGATTGCTTTCCCTTCGCATGCCCAGGTTTTCAGGGGAGGCAGCGCTGATCTTCCCGCTAAGCGCTCTGCTGCTTGCAGCAGCACGCCCGAGCGCAATCAATTGATTGCCTGTGACAGCTCATTAACTCTGCTGGCGCAACTGCCTTGTAGCCTATCCGCGGAAGATCGACCTCTTGATCTTGTCGGTCCGCATGGCAACGTTTCGGCTGACCAAAATGGCACCCTGCAACCTCCTCTGACCTTGAGCAGCTCCACTCCCTATAGACGCTTTGCTTTCTAATCCTGCCACGGGTACTGCTGCTCCTGCCTCGAGAGCGGCGCCTAATCTGCTTTTTAGATACGGAAAGCCCAGGGACCTGCATCGCTGTTGTTTCCGGTGCCTCTCGTACTGTCACCGCAGGCGGGATTGCCGGGATCCGGCTGTTTGATGGCTCTGCCACGCCATCGGTCACCTTAGCTTCCAGTGCCCCTTGCATGCCTTGCGCTCTGCCCCGTCCTCTCCCGCAGCCTTATATACCACGCCCCAGGTCGTCCCCTGCATCGATACCACTGCCTCCGCCCCTTCGCTTGACCTGATCCCTCTCCACCCAGCTCCCAGTCCTCGCGCCCGCCTTCCCGCCTCGGCATGGAGCCCGTTGTTAGAACAAATCAATCAGCTTCCTGCTGTATGTACACGACCTGCACAAGAACTCACGAGAAGAGGAACTACAGAAGCAAATATTCAACGATGGCTCAATCGCCCTCCATCCTATTCTTTGCTTTATATAGGGGTTTACAACGAATTCACGTCCAACACGGCACACGTACTTGCCCAACACGACGCGACCCTGATAAGCAGGTTTAAACTCTCCTATCTCCTTATCTGATCGATTCCTAGACGCACACGATACTTCCGAAACTGTTTTATACTTCAACAGTTCGATTACAACCAGACTCCTAACACAATGTGCTTACTCCTAACATTTAACCCCCTAAGCATGTTGTGTTATCATTTCACAGCTGCCACTCCAATTCTCTTCCTCATCTCCAAAAATTTCTGTTTTCCAAGAGATTTAGTCAAGATGTCAGCTAGCTGATCTTCAGTGCATACATGATCGACTTCCACCTTTCCTTCCTCCACACAGTCCCTTATGTAATGATACCTTGTATCTATATGCTTGCTTCTATCATGATGAACAGGGTTCTTGCACAAGGAAATTGCAGATTTGTTGTCGATCTTCAATAGCACCTTCTCTGGTTCTTGGTCTAGGAGATCACCAAGTAGTCGTCCAAGCCAAACTCCCTGACACGCCACTGTCGCTGCTGCTATATATTCAGCCTCACAAGAAGAAAGAGCTACAACCTTCTGCTTCTGTGAGAGCCAACTGACCAAGTTTGGTCCAAGGAAAAATGCAACGCCGGTTGTGCTCTTCCAATCGTCCACGTCTCCCGCCATGTCACTATCATTGTAACCATGGAGCTGCTCATCTTTTGCACCTTTCTTCTTGACATAGCTACACCCAAAATTGAGTGTTCCTTTCACATAGCGCAATATGTGTTTTACTGCAGCCAGATGTTCAGATGTCGGGGCCTCCATAAAGTGACTCACAATGCCAAATCAGGCCTTGTATGTACGAGGTACCGTAAACTTCCCACAATACTACGGTACTTTGTTGAGTCAACTTCAGGAGCTTCACTTCTCTTACTCAGCTTGAGACGAACTTCCATAGGAGTTTGAGCAGAATTGCAATCTGTCATGCCACTGATCTCTAGGATCTTTCTCGCGTATGCCTCCTGACATAGCGTTATACTCCTTGGTTTTTGATGCACTTCTATGCCTAGATAGTAGCTCAATAAACCTAGGTCGGACATCTTAAATAAGTCCTTCATCTGCTGTTTGAACCTTGCCAATTCTTGCTCATCCTCTCCTGTTATCAGTAGGTCATCCACGTATACTCCAACTATTACGCGAGATTTTTCTTCCCCCCTTTTGTACATAGCATGCTCAAACGGACTCCTCTCAAATCCGAGAGATATCAGCGTGTCATTTAATTTAATGTTCCATGCTCTCGGAGCTTGATGTAAAACATATAGAGCTTTGTGGAGTCTCAACACCTTTTCTTCACTACCCACCTTGATGAAACCTGGAGGTTGTTTTACATAAACTTCCTCCTCTAACACACCATTCAAAAATGCCGACTTGACATCCATATGATGTAGCATCCACGCTTTCTGAGCTGCAATTGCAATTAGCAGCCGGACAGACTCCATCCTTGCAACTGGGGCAAAAACCTCATCAAAGTCCACTCCTTGCTGCTGTACAAATCCTTTCGCGACCAGGCGAGCCTTGTTCTTGATCACTGATCCCTCTGAATTTTTCTTTTCTTTAAATACCCACTTCAGACCTATAGCTCGGTGTCCTTCAGGAAGATTGGTTAATGACCAAGTTTTGTTATCAATGATCGAGTCCATCTCCTCTGTCATTGCTTTCCTCCAAGTTTCTTCCTGGTTTGCTTCTTCAAATGATACAGGTTCCTCTGCACCTAGAAAACAGAGCTCTGCAATTTCTTCTCTTAAACTTGCAGATGAACTTCTTCTACTCGCAACCTGACCTCTGTTGCGTCCTCTTCCCCTGGTTGCTGGTGGATTCGTGGCTTCATAAATGTCATCGATTGAGCGCAGACGAACTGGAGTTGGCGGTCCTCGACGAGGTTCGCTTGCTGCTCTCTGCATCACCTTGTTCTGTCAGATCTGTAGCCTCAGGTGGATGTCCTGCCATCGCAGCATTTTCTGTTGCCGTGGCAGCTGCGCTGGGGCTTTTGCTGCCGCTCTTAATGAATGATGAAGGGGTTGTTGGTGAGCCTAAATCCACAAACTCCGGAGCACCGCCTTGTACAACGGGCGTGCTCGGTACTTCCCTTTGTCCCCATGGTCATGATTGTGCTCGTCGTGACCTGCATCATGATGATCATTAAACACCTTAAATATATCACCTGAAGAATGCGGAGCTGGTTCAGTTGCAGAATCCCAATTCCATGCTTTTGCTTCTTCAAAGACAACATCTCGAGTTACTCTTAGCATCCTTGTACGAGGGTCATATACTCGGTATGCTTTTGATCCATGCTCATATCCAAGCAACACCATCGGTGTGCTGCGGTCTTCTAGCTTTCCAATGTGACCTCCTACTGTTTTTACATGAGCTACACAACCGAATGTGCGCAAGTGTTCCACAGTAGGTTTCCTCCCGCACCATGCTTCGTACGGAGTCTTTCCGATCACACTTTTGGTGGGCGCTCGATTGAGCAAATAGACTGCTGTGGTAACAGCCTCCCCCCAAAATCTTCTGGGCATATTTTTACTCTTTAACATGCTCTGTGCCATAGCTACAATCGTTTGGTTTCTTCTCTCGACCACGCCGTTTTGCTGCAGTGTGTAGGGAGCCGTCAAGTACCTTCTAATGCCATGTTCTTCACAATAGGCATTGAACCTCTTGGATCTGAACTCACCACCTCTATCCGTTCTGAGAGCTTTCAACTTTGCTTCAGCTTCTACTTCGGCTGCAACCTTGACCTTTCTAAATGCTTCAAAAGCCTGATCTTTGGTCTTCAACAACACGATCCACATGAACCTGCTATAGTCATCGACAATTAGCAAAAAATATCGATTACCAGCTGGGGTAGCAGGTGTGATTGGTCCACACAAATCACCATGCATCAAGTCCATAAACTTGCTTGCTCTGAAATTTGCCTCATAGGGGAACGGGTTACGCTTCTATTTCCCAACAAGACAACCATCACAAAGTTGCTCGACATGCTCAATTCTTGGTAGACCGTGTACCATCTCCTTCTGCCCTAGTGTACGCAACGCTCGGAAATTCAGATGACCGTAGCGTGCATGCCATCTCCAGGCATCCTCCTGCATACCAGCGAGCAAACAAACTGGGTCGGCACGATCAAGGTTCAGTATGTAGAGGCGATTCCTTGAGCGCTTCACGCGTGCGAGTAGTGTACGCTGACGGTCAAACACCAACATCATTCCGTCCTCAATGACGATCTTGCAACCGCGCTCTTCCAGTTGGCCGAGACTTATAATGCTACTCTTCAGTCTCGGGATGAAATACACATCTGTCAGCACCTTGTGTTCTCCCTTGCGTGTCTCAAATAACACGGTTCCACGACCACAAATCTGCACTATCGAGGCATCTCCAAATTTTACAGTGCCTCGAACTGAAGTATTCAACTCATAAAATTGATCAATATCACCGGTCATGTGATTACTCGCTCCGGAGTCCAAGTACCAGACATTCCCACCAGCTTCAACCTTTTCCTTCTGCTGCAGATGCACTTTATCCTCTACAAGTGTCACATATTCAGTGAGCTTTCTCTGTATTTTCTCTACCTGAACCTCTTTAGGCACGAGCATGTGCTTTGGACGTTCTTCAATCTGCTCATCTTCCATGAGCTCGCACATCTCTACCATCAGCATCTCAGGCTGATTATCACCTCCCTTTGCTAGGAAAGCTTTTTCCTTCTTTGGTGGCTTGCGACATTCAGATTTGAAGTGTCCAAAAATCCCACAGTTATGGCACTTAATTTTCTTTCGATCAAACTTTGGTTTGGCTGGGGCCTCAACCTCTTCTTCTGATTTCTTCGGGTTAGGCCGATATTCCTTCTTGCCACTTCCTCTTGCTCCTGTCCCCTTGTTTTTCTTGTTGTTTGACAGTTCCATCCACTGCGTCTTGGTCAGGAACAAATTTTCACTTTCCTTCGGATCGCCGAAGTTCAACCTGATCCTCTCATCATGGGCTTTGAATCTCCCGATGAGTTCTGCGACCGACAAGGTCTTCAGGTCCACGCACTGTTCGATTGAGGTGACAATCTACATGTATCGTGGTGCTGCAGCACGGAGGAAGCGACGTACAATCGCGATATCTGTCAAAGTCTCTCCAAGGTCCTTGATGGAGCTGGTGATCTCAACCACCCTCATGGAAAATTTATCCACGGATTCACTTTCATCCATCTTCACACTTTCATAATCACTCAACAGAGATTGCAGACGAGCCTCACGAACACGGCTGTGCCCTTGGTGAAGTTCCTTGATCACCTCCCAAGCTTCTGCTGCTGTATTCTTCCCGGATACATGACGTGCTACATCATTGGGGATGACAGAGTAGATCGCAGACATGGCCTGCCGATCCTTCTTATATTCTGTACCTCCCTTCTTATATGCATCGCCTCCAAGATCGATCGCATCCCATATTTCGTGAGCCTCCATGGCGCACTCCATCTTGATCGCCCACATAGCATAGTCCTCTCCCTCTAGCCGCGGGAAGGTCGTCGGGGGTAAGGTTTCTTTCTTCACCGCCGAACTGCCTCCCAGCGCAAGCTGCTTGGTCTTGCTATCATCGTCGCCCATTGCTCTCTCGTGACCGAGGATCTAGCAAGGCTCTGATGCCAATTGTTAGAACAAATCAATCAGCTTCCTGCTGTATGTACACGACCTGCACAAGAACTCACGAGAAGAGGAACTACAGAAGTAAATATTCAACGATGGCTGAATCGCCCTCCATCCTATTCTTTGCTTTATATAGGGGTTTACAACGAATTCACGTCCAACACGGCACACGTACTTGCCCAACACGATGTGACCCTGATAAGCAGGTTTAAACTCTCCTATCTCCTTATCTGATCGATTCCTAGACGCACACGATACTTCCGAAACTATTCTATACTTCCACAGTTCGGTTACAACCAGACTCCTAACACAATGTGCTTACTCCTAACACCCTTAGTGCTTGGTCGCCCCACTTCACTTGACGTCCACTATCCCATGGTCTCCGACCAAAACTCCCTAGTTTGCTTGGTCAACATCTCCCCTCCTAGAGCTGCATTCCTGTCATGGCTCCGGCGTGTGTTCCGGCAGCTGCTTGGCATCTCGGTGGTCCGCTTCGCCGGCTCCACTGTGGGCACCGTCTTTGTGGTGTTCCAGCGGGAGTCTAAGCAGGCCCGTGCCATGTGTTGGGGAACGTAGCAGAAATTCAAAATTTTCCTACGTGTCACCAAGATCTATCTATGGAGAGACCAGCAACGAGTAGAAAGAGAGTGCATCTACATACCCTTGTAGATCGCTAAGCGGAAGCGTTCAAGTGAACGGGGTTGATGGAGTCGTACTCATCGTGATTCAAATCACCGATGATCCTAGTGCCGAACGGACGGCACCTCCGCGTTCAACACACGTACAGCCCGGTGACGTCTCCCACGCCTTGATCCAGCAAGGAGAGAGGGAGAGGTTGAGGAAGACTCCATCCAACAGCAGCACAACTGCGTGGTGGTGGTGGAGGAGCGTGGCAATCCAGCAGGGCTTCGCCAAGCACCATGGGAGAGGAGGAGTAGGGAGAGAGGTAGGGCTGTGCCAGAACTTCGTGTATAGCTCCCATGCGCCTCCCCACTATATATAGGGGTGGAGGGGCTGGTTTCTTGCCCTCCAAGTCCATTGGGGCGTTGGCCAAGGTGGGAGGAAAGAAATCTCATTATTTCCTTCCCCACCGATTGTTATCCCCCCTTTTTAGGGATCTTGATCTTATCCCTTCGGGATATGATCTTATTCCTTCTAAGGGGGGATCTTGGTGCGCCTTGATCAGGGGTGTGGGGCCTTGCCCCCACTACCCACGTCCATGTGGGTCCCCCCATGCAGGTGGGCCCCACTCCGGAACCTTCTAGAACCTTCCCGGTACAATACCGAAAAATCCCGAACATTTTCCGGTGGCCAAAATAGGACTTCCCATATATAAATCTTTACCTCCGGACCATGCCGGAACTCCTCGTGACGTCCGGGATCTCATCCGGGACTCTGAACAACATTCGGTAACCACATACAAACTTCCTTTATAACCCTAGCGTCATCGAACCTTAAGTGTGTAGACCCTACGGGTTCGGGAGACATGTAGACATGACCGAGACGTTCTCCGGTCAATAACCAACAGCGGGATCTGGATACCCATGATGGCTCCCACATGTTCCACGATGATCTCATCGGATGAACCACGATGTCAAGGACTTAATCAATCCCATATTCAATTCCCTTTGTCTATCGGTATGTTACTTGCCCGAGATTCGATCGTCGGTATCCAATACCTTGTTCAATCTCGTTACCGGCAAGTCACTTTACTCGTTCCGTAACACATCATCCCGTGATCAACTCCTTGGTCACATTGCGCATATGATGATGTCCTACCGAGTGGGCCCAGAGATACCTCTCCGTTTACACGGAGTGACAAATCCCAGTCTCGATCCGCATAAAACAATAGATACTTTCGGAGATACCTGTAGTGCACCTTTATAGTCACCCAGTTATGTTGTGACGTTTGATACACCCAAAGCACTCCTACGGTATCCAGGAGTTACATGCTCTCATGGTCGAAGGAAGAGATACTTGACATTGGCAAAGCTCTAGCAAATGAACTACACGATCTTTTGTGCTAGTCTTAGGATTGGGTCTTGTCCATCACATCATTCTCCTAATGATGTGATCCCGTTATCAACGACATCCAATGTCCATAGCCAGGAAACCATGACTATCTGTTGATCACAACGAGCTAGTCAACTAAAGGCTCACTAGGGACATATTGTGGTCTATTTATTCACACGTGTATTACGATTTCCGGATAATACAGTTATAGCATGAATAAAAGACAATTATCATGAACAAGGAAATATAATAATAATACTTTTATTATTGCCTCTAGGGCATATTTCCAACAGTCTCCCACTTGCACTAGAGTCAATAATCTAGTTCACATCGCCATCTGATTAACACTCACAGGTCACATCGCCATGTGACTAATACCCAAGAGTTTACTAGAGTCAGTAGTCTAGTTCACATCACTATGTGATTAACACTCAATGAGTTTTATGTTTGATCATGTTGCTTGTGAGAGAGGTTTTAGTCAACGGGTCTGAACCTTTCAGATCCGTGTGTGCTTTACAAATCTCTATGTCATCTCCTAGATGCAGCTACCACGCTCTATTTGGAGCTATTCCAAACAACTGTTCTACTTGGAGCTATTCTAAATTATTGCTCCATTATATGTATCCGGTCTCTCTACTCAGAGCTATCCGGATAGGTGTCAAGCTTGCATCGTCGTAACCTTTACGACGAACTCTTTTACCACCTCCATAATCGAGAAAATTCCTTAGTCCACTAGTTACTAAGGATAACTTTGACCGCTGTTCTGTGAGCCATTCTTGGATCACTCTTGTACCCCTTGACTGACTCATGGCAAGGCACACTTCAGGTGCGGTACACAGCATAGCATACTGAAGAGCCTACGTCTTAAGCATAGGGGACGACCTTCGTCCTTTCTCTCTATTCTGCCGTGGTCGAGCTTTAAGTCTTAACTTCGTACCTTACAACTCAGGCAAGAACTCCTTCTTTGACTGGTCCATCTTGAACACCTTCATGATCATGTCAAGGTATGTGCTCATTTGAAAGTATTATTAAGCATTTTGATCTATCCTTATAGATCTTGATGCTCAATGTTCAAGTAGCTTAATCCAGGCTTTCCATTGAAAAACACTTTCAAAATAACCCTATATGCTTTCCAGAAATTCTACGTCATTTCTGATCAACAATATGTCAACAACACATACTCATCAGAAATTCTATAGTGCTCCCACTCACTTCTTTGGAAATACAAGTTTCTCATAAACTTTGTACAAACCCCAAAATTTTGATCATCATCAAAGCATACATTCCAACTCCGAGATCCTCACTCCAGTCCTTAGAAGGATTGCTGGAGCTTTGCATACTTATTAGCATCTTTCGGGATTGACAAAACCTTCCAGTTGTATCACATACAACCTTTCCTCATTAAAATCGTCGAGGAAACAATGTTTTGACATCCTATCTGCAAGATTTCATAAATAATGCAGTAATCGCTAATATAATTCCGACAGACTCTTAGCATCGCTACGAGTGAGAAAATCTCATCGTAGTCAACTCCTTGAACTTGTCGGAGAACATCTTAACGACAAGTCGATCTTTCTTAATGGTGACATTTACCATCATTGTCTGTCTTCCTTTTGAAATCCATCTGTACTCATTAGCCTTACGACCATCGAGCCGTTCTGCCAAAGTCTACACTTTGTTTTCATACATGGATCCTCTCTCGGATTTTATGGCCTCAAGCCATTTATCGGAATCCGGGCCCACCATCGCTTCTCCATAGCTCGTAGGTTCATTGTTGTCTAGCAACATGACCTTCAAGACAGGATTACGTACCACTCTGAAGTAGTACGCATCCTTGTCATCCTACGAGGTTTGGGAGTGACTTGATCCAAAGTTTCATGATCAGTATCATAAGCTTCCACTTCAATTGATGTAGGTGCCACAGGAACAACTCCCTGTGCCCTGTCACACACTAGTTGAAGAGACGGTTCAATAACCTCATCAAGTCTCCACCATCCTCCCACTCAATTCTTTCGAGAGAAACTTTTCCTCGAGAAAGGACCTGATTCTATAAACAATCCATATTGCTTTCGGATCTGAATTAGGAGGTATACCCAACTGTTTTGGGTTTCCTATGAAGATGCATTTTATCCGCTTTGGGTTCGAGCTTATCAACCTGAAACTTTTTCATATAAGCGTCGCAGCCCCAAACTTTTAAGAAACGACAACTTAGGTTTCTCTAAACCATAATTCATACGGTGTCATCTCATCGGAATTACGTGGTGCCCTATTTAAAGTGAATGTGGTTGTCTCTAATGCCTAACCCATGAACGATAGTGGTAATTCGATAAGAGACATCATGGTACGCACCATATCCAATAGGGTGCAACTATGATGTTCGGACACACCATCACATTATGGTGTTCCAGGCGGTATTAATTGCGAAACGATTTCCACAATGTCTTAATTGTGTGCCAAAACTCGTAACTCAGATATTCATCTCTATGATCATATCATAGACATTTTATCCTCTTGTCACAATGATCTGCTACTTCACTCTGAAATTACTTGAACCATTCAATAATTCAGACTTGTGTTTCATCAAGTAAATATACTCAACATTTACTCGAATCATCTGTGAAGTAAGAACATAATGTTATTCACTGCATGCCTCAGGACTCATTCGACTGCACACATCAAAATGTGTTACTTCCAACAAGTTGCTATCTTGTTCCATCTTACTGAAAATGAGGCTTTTCAGTCATCTTGCCCATGTGGTATGATTTGCATATCTCAAGTGATTCAAAATCAAGTGAGTCCGAACGGTCCATTTGCATGGAGTTTCTTCATGCATATACACCAATAGACATGGTTCGCATGTCTCAAACTTTTCAAAAACGAGTGAGTCCAAAGATCCATCAACATGGAGCTTCTTCATGCGTTTTATACCATTATGACTTACATGGCAGTGCCACAAGTAAGTGGTACTATCATTACTATCTTATATCTTTTGGCATGAAAATGTGTATCACTACGACCGAGATTCAATAAACCATTCCTTTAGGTGCAAGACCATTGAAGGTATTATTCAAAAATAGAGTAACCATTATTCTCCTTAAATGAATAACCGTATTGCGATAGACATAATCCAATCATGTCTATGCTCAACGCAAACACCAATCTCGGTGGTAGAGGGAGCGTGCGATGCTTGATCATATCAACCTTGGAAACACTTCCAACATATATCGTCAGCTCACCTTTAGCTAGTCTCCGTTTATTCCGTAGCTTTTATTTCGAGTTACTAACACTTAGCAACCGAACCGGTATCCAATACCCTGGTGCTACTAGGAGTACTAGTAAAGTACACATTAACATAACGTATATCCAATATACTTCTATCGACCTTGCCAGCCTTCTCATCTACCAAGTATCTAGGGTAATGCTGCTCCAGTGGTTGTTCCCCTTATTACAGAAGCACTTAGTCTCGGGTTTGGGTTCAACCTTGGGTTTCTTCACTAGAGCAGCAGCTGAATTGCCGTTTCATGAAGTATCCCTTTGTTCCCTTGCCCTTCTTGAAACTAGTGGTTTCACCAACCATCAACAATTGATGCTCCTTCTTGATTTCTACTTTCACGGTGTCAAACATCATGAATATTTCAAGGATCATCATATCTATCCCTGATGTGTTATAGTTAATCACGAAGCTCTAGCAGCTTGGTGGCAATGACTTTGGGGAAACATCACTATCTCATCTGGAGGATCAACTCCCACTCGATTCAAGTGATTGTTGTGCTCAGACAATCTGAGCACAAGCTCAACGATTGAGCTTTTCTCCCTTAGTTTGCAGGCTAAGAAAATCGTCGGAGGTCTTATACCTCTTGACGTGGGCACGAGCCTGAAATCCCAATTTCAGCCCTCGAAACATCTCATATGTTCCGCGACGTTTCGAAAACGTCTTTGGTGCCTCTACTTAAACCATTTAATTGAACTATCACGTAGTTATCAAAACGTGTATGTCCGATGTTCGCAACATCGACAAACGACGTTGGGGTTCAGCACACTGAGCGGTGCATTAAGGACATAAGCTTTCTACTGATCGCATAATCGCTACTATCAACTTTCAACTATATTTTCTCTAGGAACATATCTAAACAGTGGAACTAAAGCGCGAGCTTACGATATAATTTGCAAAAGGTCTTTTGACTATGTTCAGGATAATTAAGTTCATCTTATGAACTCCCACTTAGATAGACATCCCTCTGGTCATCTAAGTGATCACATGATCCGAGTCAACTAGGCCGTGTCCGATCATCACGTGAGACGGACTAGTCATCATCGGTGAACATCTTCATGTTGATCGTATCTACCATACGACTCATGCTCGACCTTTCGGTCTCCGTGTTCCGAGGCCATGTCTGCACATGCTAGGCTCGTCAAGTTAACCCTAAGTGTTTTCGCTGTGTAAAACTGTCTTACACCCGTTGTATGTGAACGTAAGAATCCATCACACCCGATCATCACGTGGTGCTTAGAAGCGACGAACTGTAGCAACGGTGCACAGTTAGGGGAGAACACTTCTTGAAATTTTGTAAGGGATCATCTTATTTACTACCGTCTTCCTAAGCAAACAAGATGCATAAACATGATAAACATCACATGCAATCAAATAGTGACATGATATGGCCAATATCATTTTGCTCCTTTTGATCTTCATCTTCGGGGCTCCATGATAATCATCGTCACCGGCACGACACCATGATCTCCATCATCATGATCTCCATCATCGTGTCTTCATGAAGTTGTCACGCCAACGACTACTTCTACTTCTATGACTAACGCGTTTAGCAATAAAGTAAAGTAATTTACATGGCGTTCTTCAATGACACGCAGGTCATACAATAAATAAAGACAACTCCTATGGCTCCTGCCGGTTGTCATACTCATCGACATGCAAGTCGTGAATCCTATTACAAGAACATGATCAATCTCATACATCACATATCATTCATCACATTCTTCTTGGCCATATCACATCACATAGCATACCCTGCAAAAACAAGTTAGACGTCCTCTAATTGTTGTTGCATGTTTTACGTGGCTGCTATGGGTTTCTAGCAAGAACGTTTCTTACCTAAGCAAGACCACAACGTGATATGCCAATTGCTATTTACCCTTCATAAGGACCCTTTTCATCGAATCCGTTCCGACTAAAGTGGGAGAGACTGGCACCCGCTAGCCACCTTATGCACCAAGTGCATGTCAATCGGTGGAACCTGTCTCACGTAAGAGTACGTGTAAGGTCGGTCCGGGCCGCTTCATCCCACAATACCGTCGAAACAAGATTGGACTAGTAACGGTAAGCATATTGAACAACATCAACGCCCACAACTACTTTGTGTTCTACTCGTGCAAAGAATCTACGCAATAGACCTAGCTCATGATGCCAGTGTTGGGGAACGTAGCAGAAATTCAAAATTTTCCTACGTGTCACCAAGATCTATCTATGGAGAGACCAGCAACGAGTAGAACGAGAGTGCATCTACATACCCTTGTAGATCGCTAAGCGGAAGCGTTCAAGTGAACGGGGTTGATGGAGTCGTACTCGTCGTGATTCAAATCACCGATGATCCTAGTGCCGAACGGACGGCACCTCCGCGTTCAACACACGTACAGCCCGGTGACGTCTCCCACGCCTTGATCCAGCAAGGAGAGAGGGAGAGGTTGAGGAAGACTCCATCCAACAGCAGCACAACGGCGTGGTGGTGGTGGAGGAGCGTGGCAATCCAGCAGGGCTTCGCCAAGCACCATGGGAGAGGAGGAGTAGGGAGAGAGGTAGGGCTGTGCCAGAACTTCGTGTATAGCTCCCATGCGCCTCCCCATTGTATATAGGGGTGGAGGGGCTGGTTTCTTGCCCGCCAAGTCCATTGGGGCGTTGGCCAAGGTGGGAGGAAAGAAATCTCATTATTTCCTTCCCCACCGATTGTTATCCCTCCTTTTTTGGGATCTTGATCTTATCCCTTCGGGATATGATCTTATTCCTTCTAAGGGGGGATCTTGGTGCGCCTTGACCAGGGGTGTGGGGCCTTGCCCCCACTACCCACGTCCATGTGGGTCCCCCCATGCAGGTGGGCCCCACTCCGGAACCTTCTAGAACCTTCCCGGTACAATACCGAAAAATCCCGAACATTTTCCGGTGGCCAAAATAGGACTTCCCATATATAAATCTTTACCTCCGGACCATTCCGGAACTCCTCGTGACGTCCGGGATCTCATCCGGGACTCCGAACAACATTCGGTAACCACATACAAACTTCCTTTATAACCCTAGCGTCATCGAACCTTAAGTGTGTTGACCCTACGGGTTCGGGAGACATGTAGACATGACCGAGACGTTCTCCGGTCAATAACCAACAGCGGGATCTGGATACCCATGATGACTCCCACATGTTCCACGATGATCTCATCGGATGAACCACGATGTCAAGGACTTAATCAATCCCGTATTCAATTCCCTTTGTCTATCGGTATGTTACTTGCCCGAGATTCGATCGTCGGTATCCAATACCTTGTTCAATCTCGTTACCGGCAAGTCACTTTACTCGTTCCGTAACACATCATCCCGTGATCAACTCCTTGGTCACATTGCGCATATGATGATGTCCTACCGAGTGGGCCCAGAGATACCTCTCCGTTTACACGGAGTGACAAATCCCAGTCTCGATCCGCATAAAACAATAGATACTTTCGGAGATACCTGTAGTGCACCTTTATAGTCACCCAGTTATGTTGTGACGTTTGATACACCCAAAGCACTCCTACGGTATCCAGGAGTTACACGCTCTCATGGTCGAAGGAAGAGATACTTGACATTGGCAAAGCTCTAGCAAATGAACTACACGATCTTTTGTGCTAGTCTTAGGATTGGGTCTTGTCCATCACATCATTCTCCTAATGATGTGATCCCGTTATCAACGACATCCAATGTCCATAGCCAGGAAACCATGACTATCTGTTGATCACAACGAGCTAGTCAACTAGAGGCTCACTAGGGACATATTGTGGTCTATTTATTCACACGTGTATTACGATTTCCGGATAATACAGTTATAGCATGAATAAAAGACAATTATCATGAACAAGGAAATATAATAATAATACTTTTATTATTGCCTCTAGGGCATATTTCCAACACCATGCGCGCTAGCCCGCTGGAGGCTGGCAGCCGCTTGGTTCACATCCTGCCTCATAATGCGGCCGACAATGCTTTCTCCTTTTCCTTCCGTCACGTGGTGAAACTTTCTTTGGAGAAGCTGCCTCTTGAGCTCTGGAACAGGCGGGGCGTCACGGCCAGCTTCGCCAGCCTCTTTAGGGTTGAGCATGCCTGCCTGCATGGCAGCAAGTTTTTGAGCGTTTTCGTGCTAGTCAAGGTGGAGGCCCTCCAGCACATCCCGCACCACCTGACTTTCCACCGCATTGATGGCGCCGGCATCTACGCAGACGTCGTCATCAATGAGGTCTGGGACGTCGCTCGTTCGCTTGGTGCCCCTTCTGCTCCGCCTCGTCCTACTGGCCGGATCGACGGAAAATCGGTGATCTTCGTCCTCTTGCTCCCCCACGCCAGGGCCATGCTCACTCTCGGGCGTTTGTATCTGGCCCTGGTTAGGCCACGGATGGTCTCAGCATGGCAGACAGGGCCTTCAGGGCCTTTCTGCACCCGCATCTCGCCTCTGTTGGGGACTGCATGGCGATGCTGAAGATCTCTTTCAAGCCCAAGCTCACCAAGGGCGCGGCTTTCTTCCTCCCCACAGCGGCACAGATCAGGCATGAGGACGAGGGCCGTCATTGCCTGCTCTCATCGCTTTTGGCGGCGGACATGCGCAAGCCGCATGCCACGGTCTCCTTCGACCCAGAGGCGATGACCTTCTCCTTCTAGTTGGAGCTCAGCAACTGCCGCTCCGCCTCCAGCGTCGTGCCAGTGAACCTGGTGGCGATGGACGATGGCTATTTCCCGGGCTTTGATTACCTCGCGGGGTTGCTTGCGCGGGAAAGCTGCCGTCCTCTGCTTTTCAAGTTCTGGCCCAAGGTGGTGGATGGTGGGCTTTGCGCCCGCACGCTGCCGCTGCTGCCGGCCATTGAGTCCAAGTACCCGCCCAAGCCCAATGTGCCAGCAGGCCCGCTTCCTGTTGCTGGGCCTCCACTCTCCCTGGCTGGTGGTGAAATCCCTCCTTTTGAGTCTCTTTTCCTGGGCCATGATCACATGCGGGCTCACCAAATTCTCACATCACAGCCGGTGTGCACGCGGCCTGTGGCCCATGTGCCGCGACCAGAGCCTGGGGCGCTGCCGATCGGATACTTATCTCCGGTGGCGGCCACATATCTCAAGCATGGGGCTTGCGCTGCGCTCCCCTCCCACATCGCAGTGGCGTTCTGCAGCTGCCGCGAGCCGCCGCGCGAGCCTACTGCCGGCGACTTCAACCGCTCCCCGCCTACGCTCCAGCTCTTCCATTCGCCTGCGCCTTCCTTCGGTTTTTCGCTCAGGCCGGCGGCGGCTGTCCAGGCGCAGGCCCTCGACCTCAACATGGGGCCTGCATCTGAGCCGGTGGTGTAGGAGGCCCCCCCTCCGACTCCGATGGGCAGCTCCTAGCTGGCCAGCCCGTCCAGGCGCCGGTGGTTGCCTCTCCGCTGCCGCCCCGTCGCAGCCCCCGCATCCGCTCTGCGTACGATGGGGTGCGACTGGGCTCGGTGGAGCGCGCCTCCAAGCGTAAGGCTGTGGCCTCTGCTTCTAGCTCCAGCAGTGGCTCCTCTTGCAGCACCGAAGTGCTTCTTCTTCGTGGCACAAGAATGCCAAGGCGGCAGCGGTGGCTGGTCTCTTGGAGTTGCCACTACTGAGTACGCCCGCGCCTCTGACCAGGGGCAAACTCAAGCAAATTGCCCTGCATTGCGACCTCAACGCTACAGCCATCCTGGACCAAGCCCGAGCGCACGAACCAGCAATTGCCTCTGCCAGCAACTCCGCTGCTGCCAGCCAGTGCGCCTCCAATGTTCTTGATGTGTAGTGCATGCTCTTATAAATGCCTTCCCATGCTACTTGTTTCAGCTATGCTCTATGTTAAGCTAGTTCGTCGCTCTACCTTTTATCCTATGATCAGTCTAGTTATGCCGCTAGGTCCTGTCCAAGCTAGTTTGTTGTTGCTGTTGTGTTCGTCAGTCAGTTTGTATCGAGTCTTCTATCGCCCCTCCTATGGGCTTCATGTTATCAGTAGTTTGTTTCTGTTGAACATGCTTTTGGTCTTTCTCGTCTCCTTCATGGGTTATATGCTCTTAGTTATATTATGAAGCTACTTAATTGGAACGTTCGTGGTCTCGGTGATGATGACAAATGATTGCTAGTTCGTGATGTTCTAACCTCTTGCCGCCCTAGCATTGTGTGTTTGTAGGAGACAAAACTGCAAGTACTCACTCAGTCCAAGCTACGCAGTTTTCTTACCGCCAATCTCTATAATCATGCGGCTTCTCCCTCTGATGGTGCTTCGGGGGGCATTCTTGTTGCCTGGGATTCAACCGTGGTGATTGGCCAGCCAGTCTCAACGCACAAGTATCATGTTACTGTCAGCTTTTCATCCACAACAACCAATGTTTCTTTTGTGATCACATCAATGTATGCTCCTTGTATGAGTTAGGAGAGGCCTCTTTTCTTCGAAGCTATGAGCAATATTGATGTGCCAGCTGAGGCCCCTTGGATGGTTGCGGGCGATTTCAATATGTACCGGTTTGCTTCTGAAAAATCTCGAGGTAATATCAACTGGAGAGTCATGGAAACTTTCAATTCCTGGGTTAGGAATAATGGCCTGGACGATGTTCACTTGGATAACAAAAATTTCACCTGGTCCAACAAGAGAAGTACCCCTACACTGGCTCGGTTAGATCGTGTGTTGGTCAATGCTTTTTGGAACCTCGGTTTTATGCAGACCACTGCCGCCGTCGTGCCATCCACTACTTCTGACCACACCCCCATCTTGGTTCAGTTCGATACTAATGCAATGAGAAGCAACTTGTTTAGGATGGAAAACCACTGGCTAGCGATGGAGGGAACAAGGAGCATCATCTTTGACAGTTGGACAAGGGGACACAGAACTCTGCTTTCTTCAGCTTCTATCATCAATTTTAAGATGAGAAGAGTTAGAGCTGCCATCCGCGCTTGGAGCCGGAGGAAATCAAGCCTCAAAGTATATATAGACAACAACAAGCATGTGGTGAATTTCCTGAATGAAGTTGAGGAAAGGCGCCCCCTTTCGACCCTCGAAGTGGTGCTTCGGGAGATCGCTTCTGCCAAGGCTGAGTAGCTAATTTTATGGCAAACTGCCCTTTGGCGCCGTCGCGCCAAGGTACATTGGTGCGTGTCTGGAGATGAGGATCGTCAATTCTTTCACGCTGCTGCAAATTGTCAGGCCCGCGGAAACAAAGTTAAGGTCCTCGTTCAAGATGGGGTGGAGATATACCAGAACAACCTGAAGCTGGCCCTGGCTACTAGCTACTTCAAAAATTTGCTGGGTCAGCCTGCCGCGTCTTTGCCTACAGTTCAGCTCAGCTCCTTATATGCGCCAACGGACCTGACCGAGCTTGTGGCTGATTTTACTTGGGCAGAAATTGAGTCCGCCATCAATGGGGCTCCAAATAACAGGAGCCCTAGCCCGGACGGCTTCACTAATGAGTTTTACAAGGCCTTTAAGCACCTGATCAAGGATGACATTCTGAAGTTCTTTGCTGATTTTCATGCAAACAATGTATCGCTGGAAGGAATTAACATGGCCTATATCACTTTGCAACCTAAGAAAGATACTTCGCTTGCTTTGGGCGATTCAGACCTATCTCCTTAGTTCACAGTATGCCCAAGTTGGTCTCTAAGGTCTTAACAAACAGGTTTCAACGCCGAATTCCAGATTTGGTGCACCCATTGCAATCTGGTTTTTTGAAAGGTCGTTTGATCATTGAAAACTTTGCTCTAGCCACTGAGCTAGTTCAGACTGCTCATAAAAGAAAGCTGCTGGTTATCACCTTAAAACTGGACTTTCAAAAAGCCTTTGACAGTGTGAGTTGGAGTTGACTTTTGTAGATATTTCAAGCTAGAGGCTTCCCGCAGAGGTGGACCCAGTGGATTTCCTCCTTATTATCCATGGGCAAATCGCGAGTCTTGATGAATGGAGAGCTTGGTGATGTTTTTTCTACCAAGAAGGGCTTCCGTCAAGGGGATTCTCTTTCTCCATACCTTTTCATCTTGGTTGCGGATGTGCTTCAACACTTATGCTGCATGCATTTCCAGACCGGCAGCTTGCTGCACCCCCTTAGTTCAGATGTTCTGTTTCCAGTTTTGCAATATGCGGATGCCACTCTGCTTATCTTCCAAGGGAATTTGCAGCAAGCTCAGGTTATCAAAAACATCCTTTCTGCTTGCTCCGATTTCTCTAGTCTGCAAATAAACTTCCACAAAAGCACGTTGGTCCCAGTTTCAGTGGAGGCTGATACTGCGCTGGAGATTGCTCATCTTCTTGGATGTCCAGTCTCCTCTTTCCCGTGCACCTACCTCGGTCTGCCTTTGTCTCTGAATAAGATTACACATGGTATGCTCCTACGAGTGATACATAAAGTCGTCAAGAGGCTGTCGGCCTGGCTAGCTACTTTTCTTTCATGGGGAGGCAGGCTTATGTTAATCAACTCGGTGCTTGCCGGCATTCCGAGCTACTTCATGACTTGCTTCCCATGGCCAAAGGAGTCCATCAATAACCTGGAAGGACTCCTGTGTGCCTTCTTTTGGCAAGGAAAGAGCACAACCTCGGGCGGACACTGTCTTGTGGCTTGGGACAGAGTTATCCATCCACGATGCGCGGCTGGTTTGGGAGTCAGGGATCTATCAGCACACAACCAAGCCATGATGTGTAAGCTTGTGGCCAAAGTTCTTCAGTTTTCAGACATACCCTGCTATCAATGGCTGGCATCGCAATACTGTAGAAATAACTTACCCAGTGGCAACAATACGAGAGACATAGCTTTCTGGAGAGGGCTCAAAACTTATATTCCGCTGGTCTTGTTTTCCTCTTGCTGCTCGCTTGGCTCTGGGGCTCTTGTTTCCTTTTGGCAAGATCAGTGGCTCGAGGTTGGAAGGCTGATGTTTGTGCTGCCAGTCTTATACTCTTTTGCCAAGGATAAGCTATGTTCAGTCCAGTCGCAAATATCCCAGGATGGTTGGGATATACAGCTGCACCCAAATCTCTAGCATACAGCGGCACAAGAGTTGCAGGTCCTGCTTGACCTCATCGCAACTGTCACTCGGACTACCGCCAATGTTGATCACCGGGTCTCTTCTCTCTCTGGGAAGGAGCTTGCTACAGGTTATTTCTACAAGCTGCTCACCTTTCGGGGAATGCGGTGTGCTTTTGAGCAGTGGATTTGGGGTACGATCATTCCTAACAAGCACAAGGTCTTTCTTTGGCTGGCTTTTTATGGGCGCTTAAACACCAGGGACAACATGTTCAAAAAAGGCTGGTCTGCGCTTGTCTCCAATGCTGATTGTGATATCTGCCCCGTTGTGGAGTCCATCGATCATGTCGTTCTACGGTGTCGGTCTGCTGAACATCTCCGGGGCAAGCTGCAGTTGAACACGTTGGCTTGTGCTTCCCCTGATCTTTTCTCTTTCTTTGAGCGCGTTTCTCAGCAGCCAATTCTCAAGAGGAAATGGAACGTCGCTCTTGCAGCATGCGTCATCACTTTATGGCATGCTCGGAATGATCGCATTTTCAACAGTACTTTCTGGTCTAGTCCGTACACAAGGTTCTATGCTGCGGACTTGCTTCGCCTTTGGCTGCACAGAGCTAAGCGGCAACAGGACAAGGACGATTTGAAGGCTTGGGCGCTTTGTTTGACAAACTAATTATGATGTAGTTTCTTGATGTTCTCCTTCCGTCTTTCCTCTCTTCTCTGTCTCTTCGCACCTTTGGTGCGTTTCTCCTGGTTCTGTAATGGACTTTTGTCCCCCAGGCTACGCCCTGTTTGAAATATATAAGGTAGAGCGATCTCTACCTTTTACTTAAAAACAAACAATGCTGGTCTTGATTAAACTAGACTGTTCTTAGGAGAGTGGATGATCTGCACACGGGGGCATCTGCACCCGCTATTCAAAAATGTAATTTTTACACGTTTTGTAATGTTCAAAAATTCTAAAAAAAATTATGCATACATGTTGGCAAAGGTATGTCCACGGCACAAAGTTTTGTGTGAAAAAGTATTTTTGTTTTGTCTCAGTAAAAAAACAATTTTTACTGCTTCTAAATAGCGTTTCACGGCACAAAAATTTGTCTTTTTTGCACAGGCTACAAAAAAGTTGTTTTTCTATAAAACTTTCTACACACATGTAGAATATGGAGATGTCCGCGCACACCTTTTTTGAGAATTTTTTGACATTGCAAAATGTGTTTTCTAAGGTGGGTTCATATGTATCCGGGTTCATCCATGCACTTCTTTTGTTATTAGACGCAAATAAGAATGACAAAGACGATTGAGTTCATCTTTGGCGGCAGGGCAGCTTGTTTCCCGCAATAATAAATATAATAATAATAATAATAATAATAATAATAATAATAATAATAATAATAGAAATTTGGATACTGGAAAATTAGTGTGCATCACTGTGTACACAAACACAATATCTCACTTTGGACTGGATGGTGATCATTTTATTGGACTCTGATCCTCGATTTAGGTCCAATAGTACTTTTCTCGTCCAATACACAATCGTGCCAGTAGTACTAGTTTGTACTTCACCATTTCAATTGCCCCTGTAGCTGCAATCCAGTACATACTTCTCCTTTTTCTCATGCATAGGCGGCTAGGGCAAAGTTCTCCCCTCCAAGCATCACCGGTTAGCCTATGGTTCGCCTCCTCTACGCCTGCGGCTGATGGCGGAGAGAGGAATCCCGGTGACTCATCTCCGGCTTGTAGTTTATGTTAGTGTTTTTTAATCCTTGTGGGGGTGGTGCTTCATCTTCAAGCTAGTCTTCCAGGTTTTGATTCTTATTGAATTGGTCTGCCGGGATGGACTCGACGGAGCTCGAATGTTGATTCCTACCGTCTTCTCGGGAAGGCGAGGTTAGGATTTCTCGTCTTACATGCATGAGAACGATATCTGGTGCCACATGATTTAGATCAAGTGAAGAGTTCAACAGCGAAGACTGTGTCTCTAGGGTGGTAGACCTTACAGGCAAGTGTACAAAAATATTCTTGCTGTCGTTAATAAGGTCAGACCGGCTCATGTAAGGAGCGATGACAGCGACAGATCGGCGGCCAGGAACTTGAATCATATTTTGGCCCGAAGGTACCTAGATTGCATCTTTAAAAGCTGGAAAGCCGGAATGTCGTCAGCCCTGCTTCCATCGACCTTGAGACAGCAGGTTAGAATGCTACATGTGTGATTTTCCCGAAGCAGACTTTACCGTGGCTCGCTGGAGAGCTTCAGCCTACAATCCAATATTCATTTACAGGTTGCCCTAGTAGCACAAACTTTGGACTCCGGGTCTGAATTTAGGTTTGTACACCTGTCCTCCAATACAGATTCATCCAAGAATTGATTCGTCCTTGTTTTGGCGATGCCTGAATCGTGTGTCCAAGAATTGGAACAAGCTAGAAACATTAATCTGAAAGCAGAGTGATACAACTGGTTAGTGTAGTGCTTTGGCTTTTTAGCACCATGCAGTTTTTTTTTTCTGAGGGCACGCATCCTTGTATGGTTCAGGTTTAATTTTTTTTTGAGGGATTGGTTCCGGTTTAATATTATTTTGAGGGTTTGGTTGAGGTTTAATAGGAACCGCCTATGGGCAACACTACCATGCGTCCATGCCGGCCCATTTTGATACGGGTGCTCGCTGTGCGCGTAGGTTCGCTTCGTTCCGGCTTGTAGCGGTTGTTGTAAAGTTCGCTCACTCCGTTTTCTTTGTTTCTTTTGTGTTTTTAAGAATTTCCTTGTTCTTTTGTTTCTCACTATTGGTTTTTTTGGATTTTCTTTATTTTACTTTGGTTTTCTTTGTTTTCTCATTGGGTTCATTTGGGGTTTCTTTCTTTCTTCGCTATACTTTGGTTTTCTTTTGCTTTTATTATTGTTTCTTTGTCAGTTTTTATTGGCTTTCTTTTCTTCAACACATGTCTACTTTCTCTCAATACATAATGAACTTTTTTAGTGCGCACCTGAAATATTTTGAAGATACATGTTGACATTTTCCAAATACGTGATATACATTTTTCTAAAAAAAGTTTTGAACACTTTTTGGAATAAAAAATAACATTTCTGAATATATGTTTTACATTTTTTCAACTAAATGAAACATTTTTTTTGTTATATAAACATTTCTGGAAAATGCACAAACATTGCAAACATTTCTATCTAGGTTGATACTTTATTTATGTTGAATAGTGATTTTAAAAAAAGTCACGACCATATTTTCTACAAGCGTGAACATTTTTTGAAACCATCACGTACATTTTTAAATTATGAAAACATTTTCACATTGTATAATATTTTCTAAAGTGTGAAAAAAATGGAACGTGTGTGCATGTTTTTAATGTATATATTTTTAGAATGCCATGAAATTTAGAAAGTGTGTAAACAATTTTTAATAGTGCATAAACATTTGTTCAACAATTCATAAACAATCTACATGCATATTTTATATGTTAGGATATTTAAAAATAAAATTAAAAGGAAACTATAAAGAAAATCAAAACAAAAGAATGATTGAATGGAATGAACGAACAATGTACGTTTCTTGAACTAGCCCACTAATAACATGCGTTCTAAGGGTTGCAGTAAGCGGCTCGCGGTCGGGGGACCCCCAGATGGCCCGGCCCAGCCGTGCGCGGGAGGG
>NC_041386.1:597952451-597975819 GCF_002162155.2 Triticum dicoccoides | reverse complement strand
TTTTTTTGTTTTTTTTGTTTCCTATTCTCGTTTTTTGCTTTATTTTTTATTTTCTTTAGACTTTAAAATATTCCACACACTCATACAAATATTCCTCAAATATTGTTTTGCTTTATTTTTTGTACATACCTTTCTTAGTTGTTTAAAAACAAATGTTATGGCTTGAGATATATTTACCACATTTCCTCTTGATTCTTCTTTATATTCCTCAAATATTATGGATCCTAGGGGATCGGACAACTTATTATAATATTTTTCTACTACACCTACATTAAAACCTTTCTTAATCATAGTAGCATTCTGCTTGTTGGTGGCACCCGTTGTTTCGGGCAAGCCATGGATTGATGCTTGTTGGTGGTGGGGGAGTATAAACTTTACCATTCTGCTTGGGAACCGCCTATAATGTGTGTAGCATGGAAGATATCGAGATTTGTCGGTTGTTATGTTGACAATGAAAGTATACCACTCAAAATATTATTTATCTCTATTTCAAAACCGAGCTCTGGCACCTCTACAAATCATTGGTTCCCTCTGAGAAGAGCCTATCTATTTACTTTTATGTTGAGTCATTATCCTCTTATTAAAAAGCACCAGTTGGAGAGCACCGCTGTCATTTGCATGCATTACTATTAGTTTACATTGAGTATGACTGTGAATGGATCTCTTTTACCATGAATTACAATTTCCAGTCAGCCCTTGATCTTTAGGGGTGCTCTGCATTTATGTTTTGCGGTCTCAGAAAGGGCTAGCGAGATATTGTTGACACCAGATTTTGGCATGGTCACGAATCAGGGTTCGTATGCAAAAGTTAGAGGCAACACTTCGCGGGCCGGCCCTGAGTGAGAAAGTATTCGGCCTTTGCCGGCTGAATGAAACCTTGCCGGGGTAAAACCTTGCCGATGTGAGGGCTTACCGGCGTGGAAAGCTTGCCGGCGGAGAAGCTTGCCGGTGTGAAATCTTGCCGAGGGAGAAACCTTGCCGAAGAGGAACTCTTGCCGGGGTAGAAAACTTGCCGAGGAGGAACTCTTGCCGGGGTAGAAACCTTGCCAAGCTAGGGAGAAACCTTGCTGGTGTAAAAACCTTGCCGGGGTGAAACCTTGTCGGTGCGGAAAGCTTACCCGGGTGGAAGGCCTGCCGGGGTGGAGGTTGTGATAGTCAATCCGACCAGAAGCTGAAGATGGGCTCAAATGATTATCTAGATGAACTTAAATGGAGAAGTGATCTACATGAAAGAGTTCCGTATTATTGATATGAACATCTTTGAAATTTGGGTCATCGCCGTCCGATTTCATCTCGAAGGCCGAAACTATGCTCGAAGTACCAAGATCTTATATTCAAAGTACAATTTAGCCGATTAAGCCCCCAAGACGACCTCAAATAAAAAAATTGATCTACACGGGTTGTCTTCGTCTCGTCGAACCGATCGATTTTGATATAAAAATCGTTCAAATCCGAGTTCGTATGCAAAAGTTAGAGCAATCGGAGTGCAGCCCTGTCACGAGGCGAGATGTGGCGTGCCCCACCAGACACATGTCTGACGGGTAGCGCGAGGAGATAGCCTGTGTTGCGAGACCGATCTGACCCTTAAGATGATCTCTGATCAAAAAACCTTCAACACGGAAGTTGTTCGTCTCGTCGAAGCGGTCAAGATTGCTTTTGGGCTTGTTTTCATCCGAGATTGTTTACCACCGCAAAAAGGACCCGCAAGGTGCAGCCAATTTAAACCGAACAGTTTTGGAAAGTTCGGATAAAACCAGTCCGAATTTGACTAGGGTTTTGGACGTGAATTGATGTAATTTTCTTGTAAGGAAAGTCTAGATAAATCCTTTGCTTGTATGGGAAGTCCAGCCGCCTCTTATATATGTTGGGGGTGACGGCCGATTGAAGCAACACCAATCGAACAATCAATCTATTACACTTTTGTGTTCATCTGCTTTTTATCTCTCCTTTGTATCTTTCTTCTTGTTCTTCGCTAGTTCTTCATACTGGAGGGCTGCGGATCCACGAGGCTCTAGGGGCGAGCGAATCGACCTAGGGCAGCCCATAGCCGCCGCACTCCCTGACGGGGTCCCTCCCGGGCGTGTGGGGTTTCGGGTCTTCAAAAGCGCTCGCTGACTGTCTTGCATATCGTGCTGTCGGTCGGGTCTCCTTCAACGCGAGCTGCGATGCATCACCCCCGGCGTCGAGGGTACACGGTGACGTGTTCGTGTGCGAACACACTTTTTGACCACTCCGCTGGGGACGAAGCTTTGAACAGTCTCCAGCCTGTTCTTGCTACGAGGAGAGCGTCATCAAGCGGCTGCAATCTACAACGGTAACATGTGTCATCAATCTCCTTGCGTAGATGCAAATAACCATTATGTTGATGTTGCTAGATCTTTCAACGGACATGTGATGTCGGACAACCCTAATGAGCAAAGGCCGACTAGTTATTCCATTGGAGAAACTTGGAATTTACAGAATCGTGACATGCAACTTATGAATCTAAACTTCCGTGCATCGACAACATCTTTCAATATGCCAGTGAACAACACGATTTGTTCGAGAGATCAATATAGGACACCTCATGTACAGGAGGGCATCTCAAAGTTTTATCCATCGGCAACCGACTCGCAATATGCGGGTTCATCCCCAAACATGCCGATGAATGGGGGAATCGGCCATGCTTCTGTTAGCTATTCGGCCGGTTATCCTCAAACATCATATACTACGACTCATCAGATTAATTGTTCAGTGGCGTATGAAACTAAAAATATTCATGACTCGGCTCACCTTCACGGTCTTGGCCGAGTGAATGGAGATTCTATAGGAGCATATGTGCCTAATATTGCAGGAGATGAGGTGGCTATGGCTGCATTAAAAATTTTAGCCCAAAATAAGAAGATTAGTGCTATTTGTCTTGAGCAACACGACAAGGGATTGGTTCCTGATTATGAGGCAATAAGAGCTAGGGTTTTGAAAGAAGACCAAGTGTTGCCGGTTGATCAAAATGTCGAGAGAAAATATTCAACAATGATGCACATGCCTTCACCTATCATTGCAGCATGTTATACACCCCCTATACAAGTGCAAAATTTTGGCAACATCAATTCAATGCTGAAAGATCCTAAAAGTATTGGGGGGCAAGCCGATCCAAGCAGGGTTGAGTTTAAAGAAAAATATCTGGCCCAAGTGGACAAGATCAAGCCAAAGCTCACAGGGAATAGAGTCAACGAATTTACTACACCTACCCTTGAGGAATTACCAGCAGGATATCGACAGGCCTACGAAGCACTCAAGAAGAAGCGTGGAGAGGGATATTTGCAAGAATACGTCAAGTGCCTTCCTCCATGTAGCAACCATGTTGGCCCTTCTATGCTGTTGAGGCAAGATAAAAAATAAGCTTTGCAAGCAAACCAGCAAAAAAGGATTCACTCGGCTAATACGGTGGATTCGGTTGAAACCGGATTGAGCAACGGGATGTTTAAGGCCGAGTGCGTTGCATCGTGCCAGCCGAGTGCATCGTTCCAGACGAGTGCATCACCAGCTAAAGCCGAGTGCATCAAGCCAACTATTGCCTCGTGTACCAAAATCGAAGATGCAAGCTTGGCTGAGCAAAGGAACGACAAATGCAACAAATTGGTTGTGCTCGATTTTTCTGGATGTAAGGGAGCTTACATGCTACTTTATGAGTTTCGTGCTAAAGATATTGATAAGCATCAAGAACACAGTAATATGGCTGAACACAGTTCAGTTAACAATGAACATCAAGACCAAGAAAATGCAGCCGAGCAAAGTTCAACTGACAAAGAGCGTCCGAGTGAAATCCACTCAGGCAATCCGATTGAAATATACTCGGGCAATCTGAGTAATGAGGCACCAGATCCAGAAAAAGAGGAAGAGGCGTTGGAGAATTATTCAGAAGTGGAGCAATTTATTGTTCTAGTGGTGCAACCATCTTCTCCTTCCAACATCTTCACAAAGGTACACCTAGCAGATAGTTTACTCAATTTTTGATTCGGTCAAAATCATATTGTTGATGCACCTATTAGTAAGATTCTAATTAATTTTGAAAGGCCAATTGAAATGAGTAATCTATTTGTTAGGAAGGATCTTGTCACTAATCATGATAGTCAACGCATGGTATCATTCACAGAGGCTAATAGTGGCAACTTCTGAAAACCAAAGTTGTTCTTGTCATGACAACTGAACTTTGTATTCATATGGACAACTTTGTTTGTTTCATGCCTGGCTAACATTTGGACTTGTATGAGACGTATATTCTGCAATTATTTTGGTTGCAGAAACATAAAGCCAGGTCCAAAGTCATTCGAAGCCGATTCAAAAGCATCAGGAAAAGAGGATGAAAATCAATGCATAGCCGAGTCGGATGACGCTAAGCCAGCACTGCTCGGTTGTTTTGTTTCAGAGCTAGTATCACAATATCAGTTAATGGACGAAAAGTGTACCTTCAGTCCGGGCATAGTTGATCACATTGTTGGTGCATCGTCGACTAATCCTATTATAATTGATCATGATGTCGAGCCATCAGGACAAGAACAAATGCAATGTTTGTTTGAAGAGAATATCGAAGACAACAACGTGATTCATCAAGCCGCACAATCGAGACAATTGAAGTTTGTTGAGGCATGATCATATGACCAGTCGGATCAGATTGGTTTTGATGGCGATCAAATGTTGACTCGGCTATCTAAAGCCGATTCACCTAAAGTTCAACATGTACACACCAATGATGATGGGGTTAAGTCTTCGAGCAAGGATATGATTAAAAAGTGCATTAACAACAATCTTGAAGATGGGAATTCCATCAAAGCTACAATGGCGACATCTAGCACTGGGGGGCAACAAGAAAATTCAAAGACCGATGCACGCACAGTTAAAGAAAGCAAAGGCAATGGTAAGCACAAAGGTAAAAAGCCGAAAGTCACTTTCGTGCAGTTATTAGAAAAATATCAGAAGATAAGTGAGGCAAAGAGTGCTTATCGGCCGAGTGAAACAAAAGCATCGAAGTCACCCCTAAGGCATAAATTTGAAGACTTGGATTGGCAAAGGAAGACGTTGAGCAAGCAGACTTCATATCCTGCTTTTGGGCCGCCAATGCCAATGTCGTGGATGCCTCCCTACGCTCATGTAAATCCATATCCATCATGGGGCACGTATGATACAAGGGCAAATTATCCATCTTATTTTAGATCATCTCGCCAACATTATGCAGCTCCAAAAAGATCAACATTTGATGAACGATCACACGTCAAAGACCGTTTCAATCATAAGGAATCGGTCCGGAGCTCAAGGAACAAGAAAGAGGTGGCCATAAGTGTGCTACTTCAGATTTGATCTCAAATAATAAAGAGCCAATTAAAGTGTTGACATTGGCTACAAAAGGCAATGAGACGAAGCAACCAATTATTGAGAGTCAAAGTGCCAAATCTGAAGAAAAGAAGTTGAGAGTACACAAGGTCAAAAAGGAATTGCCATTGGTCAAAACAGAATCACAGCCGAGATGCCCACTCGGCTTATCGTATTGACAAAAAAGGGAATTACACAAGCTTAGTGCACAAGAACTTGAAGAAAGGAACATGGCATGGGTTCCCAAAGGAAGTGCTCAAAATAAGAATTATGTGCATGCCTCCATTACAAGAAGTGCGGCAAAAGTGAAGAAGGAAAAGGGTAAAAACTATGAAGGACCAAGCCGAAAGTTTCAATATCTTTGGTCTACACGTTATCCATATTCTTCAACTATGCCGTTAACGCCTATGCCATGGAATTCGTCATCAGGTATGATTGGTAACCCTCAATGGGCTTATTTTAATCCATGGATGCAATATAATTTCTTGCGTCATGAAAGTGTATTACCAAGTCACTATACATTTGATTAGCTACAAGTTTGTTGCTGATCCAGAGGGCCGAAATACTTGATTTGTCATTTCATTTGTTTATTTCGGCTATATGTGCTTTGAATGAAGTTTACATGGTAATGGCCGATATTTGTCTATCGCCCTAAGAATATGTCAAAGCATGGCCGGTGTAGTATCCTAACACTGTCCTTAGTTCAATTGGAGACCAAAACAAGCATCATGCCGCTTAAAATATTTTTTCACAATAATCAAAGCCGAATATAAAATTTTATTCGGTTTGGAGCTTTTGGTTGCCATAGGTGCTATACATATTGAGGCTTTGGGTGATTCGATATGAGTAGTACAGCAAATATCCAAGGGGAATCAATTTTTTGGATGAATCACTTAATGTTTATCTTAATAAATGTCTAGATGTAATTTCTACTTTGGATTGTTTTAGCATTGCTCATATATCTAGACATGACAATTGGAAAGCAAATGAGTTGGCACAACAGGCATCCGGCTACCATGTTGATCATGGCGTGTTTCATATTTCTGAAAAGCCGATGTCTAGTCTTGCCGACGTAGGGGAGGCCGAACCTGAGCCCACCGTTTCGGACAATAATGAAATATTCAATCCAGAAGAAAGTCAAGACTGGAGGAAACCCATTGTTGATTATTTGTGTGATCCTAGTAGAAGGGTGGACAGGGCTGTTCGGCGGATGGCTTTCAAGTATACAATGAGAGATGATGATCTCTATCGCCGAACGGTTGATGATGTTCTTCTAAAGTGCTTGGATGAGGACCAAGCGAGAGTTGCTATGGGGGAGGTCCATGAAGGTATTTGTGGCACTCATCAATCGGCTCCCAAGATGAAATGGTTGCTACGACGTGCTGGATTTTATTGGCCGACTATGATTAATGATTGCTTCAGATATTACAAAGGGTGTGAAGCTTGTCAAAATTTGGTGATATTCAGTTGGCTCCTACTGCTATGTTACATCCCATTATCAAGCTGTGGCCTTTCAGAGGATGGGGTTTAGACTTTATTGGACAAATTCATCCGTCTTCCTCAAAGGGGCATCGGTTCGTATTGATGGCAACCAATTATTTCACTAAATGGTCTGAAGCAGTACCTCTCAAGAACATGACACATACGGAGGTGATTAAATTCATAACCAAGCACATTATTCATAGATTCGGCATTCCTCAAACATTGACTACAGATCAAGGCTCCTCTTTCATGTCACACCAAGTTAGAGAATTTGCCGAATCTTATAAATAAAATTGCTCAATTCCTCTCCATATTATGCCCAAGCCAGCAATAAAATTTTAATTAAGCTCATCAAGAAGAAGATTGAGGATAATCCAAGGAGATGGTATGAGTTGTTATCTGAAGCTTTGTGGGCACATAGGATCTCAAGGCATGGTGCTACGAAGGTGACTCCATATGAGCTAGTATATGCTCAAGAGGCTGTTTTACCGGTGGAAGTGAATTTGAATGCTTTGAGAATAGCCAAACAAAATGATTTATTGGCAGTAGACTTTTATAACTCGATAATGGACAATATTGATGAGGTTGTCGATAAACGTTTGGCTGCTTTGAAGGCCATAGAGAGGGACAAGTTGAGGGTAGCAAGGGCTTACAATAAGAAGGTTAAGTTGAAGAATTTTCAAGTTGGCGATCTCGTCTGGAAAATAATTCTCCCGATTGGCTCAAGAGACAGAAACTTCGGGAAGTGGTCTCCAAGTTGGGAAGGTCCTTTTAGAATTACAAGAATAGTTCCCAGAAACTCTTATTTGGTGGAAATCGTACAAGGGGCACTGTTACCTCGAGCTCTCAATGTCAAGTACTTGAAGAAATACCACCCAAGTGTGTGGCAAGAAGCCTAAGTGGGCAATGGCCGATATATGATTATCGCCCTTAGCACAAACATGGCCGATACCTGATTATCGTCCTGAGGAAAATAAATGGCCGATGGAGTGTTGACATCGTCCTTAGAACAAACACAATACAAGTTATTTTTCGGCACACAAGCTTTGCCGAAAACCAGGGGGGCATGTGTTGACACCAGATTTTGGCATGGTCACGAATCAGGGTTCGTATGCAAAAGTTAGAGGCAACACTTCGCGGGCCGGCCCTGAGTGAGAATGTATTCGGCCTTTGCCGGCTGAATGAAACCTTGTCGGGGTAAAACCTTGCCGATGTGAGGGCTTACCGGCATGGAAAGCTTGCCGGCGGAGAAGCTTGCCGAGGGAGAAACCTTGCCGAAGAGGAACCCTTGCCGGGGTAGAAACCTTGCCGAGGAGGAACTCTTGCCGGGGTAGAAACCTTGCCGAGCTAGGGAGAATCCTTGATGGTGTAAAAACCTTGCCGGGGTGAAACCTTGTCAGTGCGGAAAGCTTACCCGGGTGGAAGGCCTGCCGGGGTGGAGGTTGTGATAGTCAATCCGACCAGAAGCTGAAGATGGGCTCAAATGATTATCTAGATGAACTTAAATGGAGAAGTGATCTACATGAAAGAGTTCCGTATTATTGATATGAACATCTTTGAAATTTGGGTCATCGCCATCCGATTTCATCTCGAAGGCCGAAACTATGCTCGAAGTACCAAGATCTTATATTCAAAGTACAGTTTAGCCGATTAAGCCCCCAAGACGACCTCAAATGAAAAAATGATCTACACGGGTTGTCTTCGTCTCGTTGAACCGATCGATTTTGATATAAAAATCGTTCAAATCCGAGTTCGTATGCAAAAATTAGAGCAACCGGAGTGCAACCCTGTTACGAGGCGAGATGTGGCGCGCCCCACCACACACATGTCTGACGGGTAGCGCGAGGAGATAGACTGTGTTGCAAGACCGATCTGACCCTCAAGATGATCTCTGATAAAAAAACCTTCAACACGAAAGTTGTTCGTCTTGTCGAAGCGGTCAAGATTGCTTTTGGGCTTGTTTTCATCCGAGATCATTTACCACCGCAAAAAGGACCTGCAAGGTGCAGCCAGTTTAAACCGAACATTTTTGGAAAGTTCGGATAAAAACAGTCCGAATTTGACTAGGGTTTTGGACGTGAATTGATGTAATTTTCTTGTAAGGAAAGCCTAGATAAATCCTTTGCTTGTACGGGAAGTCCAGTCGCCTCTTATATATGTTGGGGGTGACGGCCGATTGAAACAACACCAATCGAACAATCAATCTATTACACTTTTGTGTTCATCTACTTTTTATCTCTCCTTTGTATCTTTTTTCTCGTTCTTCGCTAGTTCTTCATGCTGGAGGGCTGCGGATCCACGAGGCTCTAGGGGCGAGCGTATCGACCTAGGGCAGCCCATAGCCGTCGCACTCCCTGACGGGGTCCCTCCCGGGCGTGTGGGGTTTCGGGTCTTCAAAAGCGCCCGCTGAATGTCTTGCGTATCGCGCTGTCGGTCGGGTCTCCTTCAACGCGAGCTGCGGTGCATCACCCCCGGCATCGAGGGTACACGGTGACGTGTTCGTGTGCGAACAGATATCATCTTGGTATATCATATTATGATTGTTTTGAGAATCTGTTGTCATCCAAGATTTATTATTGTTGCTCGCTAGTTGATTATGCCATTGATATGAGTAAACATGAGACCTAAATGTTATTGTGAATATGGTTAGTTCACAATCTTGCTGAAAACTTGAATGCCGACTTTACATATTTACAACAACAAGAGCAAACAGAGTTTGTAAAAGCTTTCTCTTTATCACTTTCAGTTTATCAACCGAGTTACTTGAGGACAAACAAATGTTTAAGCTTGGGGGAGTTGATACGTCTCCAATGCATATACTTTTCTAAACACTTTTGCCCTTGTTTTGGGCTCTAACTTGCATGATTTGAATGGAACTAACCCGGACTGACATTGTTTTCAGCAGAATTGCCATGGTGTTATTTTTGTGCAGAAATAAAAGTTCTCGGAATGACCTGAAAATCAACGGAAAATATTTTTGGAATATATAAAAAATATTGGCAAAAGAATCAAGGCCAGGGGTCCCACACCCTGTCCACGAGGGTGGGGGCACGCCTACCCCCCTAGGCGCGCCCCCTGCCTCGTGGGCCCCCTGGTGCTCTACCGACCTCGACTCCAACTCTATATATTCACGTTCGAGGAGAAAAAACATCAAAGAGAAGGATCTATCGCGTTTTACGATAGGGAGCCGCCGCCAATTCCTAATATCTCTCGGGAGGGCTGATCTCGAGTCCGTTCGGGGCTCCGGAGAGGGGACTCCATCGCCATCGTCATCATCAACCTTCCTCCATCACCAATTTCATGATGCTCACCGCCGTGCGTGAGTAATTCCATCGTAGGATTGCTGGACGGTGATGGGTTGGATGAGATTTCTCATGTAACCGAGTTAGTTTTGTTACGGTTTGATCCCTAGTATCCATTATGTTCTGAGATTGATGTTGCTATGACTTTGCTATGCTTAATGCTTGTCACTAGGGCCCGAGTGCCATGATTTCGGATCTGAACATATTATGTTTTCATGAATATATGTGAGTTCTTGATCCTATCTTGCAAGTGTATAGTCACCTATTATGTGTTATGATTCGTTAACCTTGAAGTGACTATAATCGGGATACTTATCGGTGATGATCGTAGTTTCAGGAGTTCATGTATTCACTAAGTGTTAATACTTTGGTCTGATACTCTATTAAAAGGAGGCCTTAATATCCCTTAGTTTCTAATAGGACCCGGCTGCCACGGGAGGGTAGGACAAAAGATGTCATGCAAGTTCTTTTCCATAAGCACGTATGACTATATTTGAAATACATGCCTACATTACATTGATGAACGGGAGCTAGTTCTGTTTCACCCCATGTTATAACTATTGAATGAGGAATCGCATCCGACATAATTATCCTGTTGGGGAACGTAGCAGAATTTTAAAATTTTCTATGCATCAGCAAGATCAGTCTATGGAGTCATCTAGCAATGAGGGAGAAGGGACTGCATCTACATACCCTTGTAGATCGCGAGCGGAAGCGTTCAAGAGAACGGGGTTGATGGAGTCGTACTTGTCGTGATCCAAATCACCGATGACCTAGCACCGAACGGACGGCACCTCCGCGTTCATCACACGTACGGTTGGGAAGACGTCTCCTCCAACTTGATCCAGCAAAGGGGAAGGAGAGGTTGATGGAGATCCAGCAGCACGACGGCGTGGTGGTGGAAGCAACGCGATCTCGGCAGGGCTTCGCCAAGCTTAGCGAGAGGGAGAGGTGTCACGGGAGGGAGAGGGAGGCGCCAGGGGCTAGGGTGCAGCTGCCCTCCCTCCCCCCACTATATATAGGACCCCTAGGGGGGGCGCCGGCCCTAGGAGATGGGATCTCCAAGGGGGGCGGCGGCCAAGGGGGGTGGAGTGCCCCCAAGCCAAGTGGGGCGCCCCCACCCCTAGGGTTTCCAACCCTAGGCGCAGAGGGAGGCCCAAGGGGGGCGAACCAGCCCACTAGGGGCTGGTTCCCCTCCTACTTCAGCCCATGGGGCCCTCCGGGATAGGTGGCCCCACCCAGTGGATCCCTGGGACCCTTCCGGTGGTCCCGGTACAAGACCGATTACCCCCGAAACATTCCCGATGGCCGAAACTTGACTTCCTATATATAAATCTTCACCTTCGGACCATTCCAAAACTCCTCATGACGTCCGGGATCTCATCCGGGACTCCAAACAACTTTCGGGTTACGGTATACTAATATCTCAACAACCCTAGCATCACTGAACCTTAAGTGTGTAGACCCTACGGGTTCGGGAGACACGCAGACATGACCGAGACGACTCTCCGGTCAATAACCAACATCGGGATCTGGATACCCATGTTGGCTCCCACATGCTCCTCGATGATCTCATCGGATGAACCACGATGTCGAGGATTCAATCAATCCCGTATACAATTCCCTTCGTCAATCGGTACGTTACTTGCCCGAGACTCGATCGTCGGTATCCCAATACCTCGTTTAATCTCGTTACCGGCAAGTCACTTTACTCGTACTGTAATGCATGATCCCATGATCAACCGCTTGGTCACATTGAGCTCATTATGATGATGCATTATCGAGTGGGCCCAGAGATACCTCTCCGTCATACGGAGTGACAAATCCCAGTCTCGATTCGTGCCAACCCAACAGACACTTTTGGAGATACCCGTAGTGTACCTTTATAGTCACCCAGTTACGTTGTGACGTTTGGCACACCCAAAGCACTCCTATGGTATCCAGGAGTTGCACAATCTCATGGTCTAAGGAAATGATACTTGACATCCGGAAAAGCTATAGCAAACGAACTACACGATCTTTGAGCTATGCTTAGGGTTGGGTCTTGTCCATCACATCATTCTCCTAATGATGTGATCCCATTATCAATGACATCTAATGTCCATAGTCAGGAAACCATGACTATCTTTTGATCAACGAGCTAGTCAACTAGAGGCTCACTAGGGACGTGTTGTGGTCTATATATTCACACATGTATTACGATTTCCAGATAACACAATTATAGCATGAACAATAGACAATTATCATGAACAAGGAAATATAACAATAACCATTTTATTATTGCCTCTAGGGCATATTTCCAACAGTCTCCCACTTGCACTAGAGTCAATAATCTAGTTACATTGTGATGAATCGAACACCCATAGAGTTCTAGTGTTGATCATGTTTTGCTCTAGGGAGAGGTTTAGTCAACGGATCTGCCACATTCAGGTCTGTATGTACTTTACAAATATCTATCTCTCCATTTTGAACACTTTCACGAATGGAGTTGAAGCGACGCTTGATATGCCTGGTCTTCCTGTGAAACCTGGGCTCCTTGGCAAGGGCAATAGCTCCAGTGCTGTCACAGAAGAGAGTCATCGGGCTCGACGCATTGGGTATGACTCCTAGGTTGGTAATGAACTCCTTCACCCAGATTGCTTCTTGTGCTGCCTCCGAGGCTGCCATGTACTCTGCTTCACATGTAGATCCCGCCACAATGCTTTGCTTGCAACTGCACCAGCTTACTGCCCCACCATTCAAAATATATATGTATCCGGTTTGTGACTTAGAGTCATCCAGATCTGTGTCGAAGCTAGCATTAACGTAACCCTTTATGATGAGCTCTTCGTCACCTCCATAAACGAGAAACATATCCTTCCTCTTCAGGTACTTTAGGATATTCTTGACCGATGTCCAGTGTTCCATGCCGGGATTACTTTGGTACCTTCCTACCAAACTTACGGCAAGGTTTACATCAGGTCTGGTACACAGCATAGCATACATGATAGACCCTATGGCCGAGGCATAGGGGACGACACTCATCTTTTCTCTATCTTCTGTCGTGGTCGGGCATTGAGCCGTGCTCAATCTCGTACCTTGCAATACAGGCAAGAACCCCTTCTTTGACTAATCCATATTGAACTTCTTCAATATCTTGTCAAGGTACGTACTCTGTGAAAGACCAATGAGGCGTCTTGATCTATCTCTATAGATCTTGATGCCTAATATGTAAGCAGCTTCTCCAAGATCCTTCATTGAAAAACACTTGTTCAAGTAGGCCTTTATGCTTTCCAAGAATTCTATATCATTTCCCATCAACAGTATGTCATCCACATACAATATGAGAAATGCTACAGAGCTCCCACTCACTTTCTTGTAAATGCAGGCTTCTCCATAAGTCTGCGTAAACCCAAACGCTTTGATCATCTCATCAAAACGAATGTTCCAACTCTGAGATGCTTGCACCAGCCCATAGATCGAGCGTTGGAGCTTGCACACCTTGTCAGCATTCTTAGGATCGACAAAACCTTCCGGCTGCATGATATACAATTCTTCCTTAAGGAAACCATTAAGGAATGCCGTTTTGACGTCCATTTGCCATATCTCATAATCATAGAATGCGGCAATTGCTAACATGATTTGGATGGACTTCAACTTCGCTACGGGTGAGAAAGTCTCATCGTAGTCAACCCCTTGAACTTGTCGATAACCCTTAGCGACAAGTCGAGCTTTATAGATGGTTACATTACCATCCGCGTCTGTCTTCTTCTTAAAGATCCATTTATTTTCTATGGCTCGCCGATCATCGGGCAAGTCAGTCAAAGTCCATACTTTGTTTTCATACATGGATCCTATCTCGGATTTCATGGCTTCCAGCCATTTGTCGGAATCTGGGCCCGCCATTGCTTCTTCATAGTTTGAAGGTTCACCGTTGTCTAACAACATGATTTCCAAGACAGGGTTGCCGTACCACTCTGGTGTGGAACGTGTCCTTGTGGACCTATGAAGTTTAGTAGCAACTTTATCTGAAGTTTCATGATCATCATCATTAACTTCCTCTCTAGTCGGTGCAGGCACCTCAGGAACAATTTCCTGAGCTGCGCCACTCGCCGGTTCAAGAGGCAATACTTCATCAAGTTCTACTTTCCTCCCACTTACTTCTTTCGAGAGAAACACTTTCTCTAGAAAGGATCCATTCTTGGCAACAAAGATCTTGCCTCGGATCTGAGGTAGAAGGTATACCCAATAGTTTCTTTAGGGTATCCTATGAAGACGCATTTTTCCGATTTGGGTTCGAGCTTGTCAGATTGAAGTTTCTTGACATAAGCATCGCATCCCCAAACTTTTAGAAATGACAGCTTAGGTTTCTTCCCAAACCATAATTCATACGGCATCGTCTCAACGGATTTCGACGGAGCCCTATTAAAGTGAATGCGGCAGTCTCTAAAGCATAGCCCCAAAATGACAGCGGTAAAACGGTAAGAGACATCATAGATCGCACCATATCCAATAGAGTGCGATTACGACGTTCGGACACACCATTACGCTGAGGTGTTCCAGGCGGCGTGAGTTGTGAAACTATTCCACATTTCCTTAAGTGCGTGCCAAATTCGTGACTCAAGTATTCTCCCCCACGATCTGATCGCAAGAACTTGACTTTTCTGTCACGTTGATTCTCAACCTCACTCTAAAATTCCTTGAACTTTTCAAAGGTCTCAGACTTGTGTTTCATTAAGTAGACATACCCATATCTACTCAAGTCATCAGTAAGGGTGAGCACATAACGATAGCCACCGCGAGCCTCAACACTCATTGGACCGCACACATCAGTATGTATGATTTCCAATAAGTTGGTTGCTCGCTCCATTGTTTCTGAGAACGGAGTCTTGGTCATTTTACCCATGAGGCATGGTTCACACGTGTCAAATAATTCATAATCAAGAGACTCCAAAAGTCCATCTGCATGGAGCTTCTTCATGCGTTTGATACCTATGTGATCAAGGCGGCAGTGCCACAAGTATGTGGGACTATCATTATCAACCTTACATCTTTTGATATTCACAATATGAATATGTGTAACATTACGCTCGAGATTCATTAAGAATAAACCATTCACCAGCGGAGCATGACCATAAAACATATATCTCATATAAATAGAACAACCATTATTCTCGGATTTAAATGAGTAGCCATCTCGAATTAAACGAGATCCTGATACAATGTTCATGCTCAAAGCTGGCACTAAATAACAATTATTGAGGTTTAAAACTAATCCCGTAGGTAAATGTAAAGGTAGGGTGCCGACGGCGATCACATCGACCTTGGAACCATTCCCGACGCGCATCGTCACCTTGTCCTTTGCCAGTCTCCGCTTATTCCGCAGCTCCTTCTTTGAGTTACAAATGTGAGCAACCGCACCGGTATCAAATACCCAGGAGCTACTACGAGTACTGGTAAGGTACACATTAATTACATGTATATCACATATACCTTTAGTGTTGCCGGCCTTCTTGTCCGCTAAGTATTTGGGGCAGTTCCGCTTCCAGTGACCACTTCCCTTGCAATAAAAACACCCAGTCTCGGGCTTGGGTCCATTCTTTGGCTTCTTCCCAGCAACTTGCTTACCGGGCGCGGCAACCCCCTTGCCGTCCTTCTTGAAGTTCTTCTTACCCTTGCCTTTCTTAAACTTAGTGGTTTTATTAACCATCAACAGTTGATGTTCCTTTTTGATCTCCACCTCCGCTCATTTCAGCATTGAATATACCTCAGGAATGGTCTTTTCCATCCCCTGCATATTGAAGTTCATCACAAAGCTCTTGTAGCTCGGTGGAAGCGACTGAAGGATTCTGTCAATGACCGCGTCATCCGGGAGATTAACTCCCAGCTGAGTCAAGCGGTTATGCAACCCAGACATTTTGAGTATGTGCTCACTGACAGAACTGTTTTCCTCCATCTTACAACTGAAGAACTTGTTGGAGACTTCATATCTCTCGACCCGGGCATGAGCTTGGAAAACCATTTTCAGCTCTTCGAACATCTCATATGCTCCGTGTTGCTCAAAACGCTTTTGGAGCCCCGGTTCTAAGCTGTAAAGCATGCCGCACTGAACGAGAGAGTAATCATCAACACGTGACTGCCAAGCGTTCATGACGTCTTGGTTCTCTGGGATGGGTGCGTCACCTAGCGGTGCTTCTAGGACATAATCTTTCTTGGCAGCTATGAGGATGATCCTCAGGTTCCGGACCCAGTCCGTATAGTTGCTGCCATCATCTTTTAGCTTGGTTTTCTCTAGGAACGCATTGAAGTTGAGGGCAACATTAGCATGGGCCATTTGATCTACAAGACATAATGTAAAGATTTTAGACTAAGTTCATGATAATTAAGTTCATCTAATCAAATTATTCAATGAACTCCCACTCAGATAGACATCCCTCTACTCATCTAAGTGAAACATGATCCGAGTCAACTAGGCCGTGTCCGATCATCACGTGAGACGGACTAGCCAACATCGGTGAACATCTTCATGTTGATCCTATCTTCTATACGACTCATGCTCGACCTTTCAGTCTTCCGTGTTCCGAGGACATGTCTGTACATGCTAGGCTCGTCAAGTCAACCTAAGTGTATCGCATGTGTAAATCTGGCTTACACCCGTTGTATTTGAACGTTAGAATCTATCACACCCGATTGGTGCTTCGAAACAATAAACCTTCGCAACGGTGCACAGTTAGGGGGAACACTTTCTTGAAATTATTACGAGGGATCATCTTATTTAAGCTACCGTCGTTCTAAGCAAATAAGATGTAAAACATGATAAACATCACATGCAACCAAATAGTGACATGATATGGCCAATATCATTTGCTCCTTTTGATCTCCATCTTCGGGGATTCATGATCATCGTTGTCACCGGCATGACACCATGATCTCCATCATCATGATCTCCATCATCGTGTCTTCTTGAAGTTGTCTCATCATCTATTACTTCTACTACTATGGCTAACGCTTTAGCAATAAAGTAAAGTAATTACATGACGTTTATGTTGACACGCATGTCATAAATAAATTAAGACAACTCCTATGGCTCCTGCCAGTTGTCATACTCATCGACATGCAAGTCGTGATTCCTATTACAAAAACATGATCAATCTCATACATCACATATATCATTCATCACATCCTTTTGGCCATATCACATCACACGGCACATGCTGCAAAAACAAGTTAGACGTCCTCTAATTGTTGTTGCAAGTTTTTACGTGGCTGCTATAGGTTTCTAGCAAGAACGTTTCTTACCTACGCCAAAACCACAACGTGATATGCCAATTTCTATTTACCCTTCATAAGGACCCTTTTCATCGAATCTGATCCGAGTAAAGTGGGAGAGACAGACACCCGCTAGCCACCTTATGCAACTATGTCAGTCGGTGGAACCAGTCTCACGTAAGCGTACGTGTAAGGTCGGTCCGGGCCGCTTCATACCACGATGCCGCCGAATCAAGATAAGACTAGCAACGGCAAGTAGATTGACAATATCGACACCCACAACTGCTTTGTGTTCTACTCATGCATAGAAACTACGCATAGACCTAGCTCATGATGCCACTGTTGGGGAACGTAGCAGAATTTTAAATTTTTCTATGCATCACCAAGATCAATCTATGGAGTCATATAGCAACGAGGGAGAAGGGAGTGCATCTACATACCCTCGTAGATCGCGAGCGGAAGCGTTCAAGAGAACGGGGTTGATGGAGTCGTACTCGTCGTGATCCAAATCACCGATGACCTAGCGCCGAACGGACGGCACCTCCGCGTTCAACACACGTACGGTTGGCAAGACGTCTCCTCCAACTTGATCCAGCAAGGGGGAAGGAGAGGTTGATGGAGATCCAGCAGCACGACGGCGTGGTGGTGGAAGCAACGGCGATCTCGGCAGGGCTTCGCCAAGCTTAGCGAGAGGGAGAGGTGTCACGAGAGGGAGAGGGAGGCGCCAGGGGCTAGGGTGCGGCTGCCCTCCCCCCACTATATATAGGACCCCTAGGGGGGGCGACGGCCCTAGGAGATGGGATCTCCAAGGGGGGCGGCGGCCAAGGGGGGTGGAGTGCCCCCAAGCCAAGTGGGGCGCCCCCACCCCTAGGGTTTCCAACCCTAGGCGCAGGGGGAGGCCCAAGGGGGGCACACCAGCCCACTAGGGGCTGGTTCCCCTCCCACTTCAGCCCATGGGGCCCTCCGGGATAGGTGGCCCCACCCGGTGGACCCCCGGGACCCTTCCGGTGGTCCCGGTACAAGACCGATTACCCCCGAAACTTTCCCGATGGCCGAAACTTGACTTCCTATATATAAATCTTCACCTCCGGAACATTCTGGAAGTCCTCGTGACGTCCGGGATCTCATTCGGGACTCCAAACAACTTTCGGGTTACCGTATACTAATATCTCAACAACCCTAGCATCACCGAACCTTAAGTGTGTAGACCCTACGGGTTCGGGAGACACGCAGACATGACTGAGACGACTCTCCGGTCAATAACCAACAGCGGGATCTGGATACCCATGTTGGCTCCCACATGCTCCTCGATGATCTCATCGGATGAACCACGATGTCGAGGATTCAATCAATCCCGTATACAATTCCCTTTGTCAATCGGTACGTTACTTGCCCGAGACTCGATCGTCGTTATCCCAATACCTCGTTTAATCTCATTACCGGCAAGTCACTTTACTCGTACCGTAATGCATGATCCCGTGATCAACCGCTTGGTCACAGTGAGCTCATTATGATGATGCATTACCGAGTGGGCCCAGAGATACCTCTCCGTCATACGGAGTGACAAATCCTAGTCTCGATTCGTGCCAACCCAACAGACACTTTCGGAGATACCCGTAGTGTACCTTTATAGTCACCCAGTTACATTGTGACGTTTGGCACACCCAAAGCACTCCTATGGTATCCGGGAGTTGCACAATCTCATGGTCTAAGGAAATGATACTTGACATTCGGAAAAGCTATAGCAACCGAACTACACGATCTTTGAGCTATGCTTAGGATTGGGTCTTGTCCATCACATCATTCTCCTAATGATGTGATCCCGTTATCAATGACATCTAATGTCCATAGTTAGGAAACCATGACTTTTTTTGATCAACGAGCTAGTCAACTAGAGGATCACTAGGGACGTGTTGTGGTCTATGTATTCACACATGTATTACGATTTCCTGATAACACAATTATAGCATGAACAATAGACAATTATCATGAACAAGGAAATATAATAATAACCATTTTATTATTGCCGCTAGGGCATATTTCCAACATATCCATCACTGATCCATTGCCTACGAGCTTTTCACGTATTGATCTTTGCTTAGTTACTTTTTCGTTGCCACTGTTACGCTTGCTATAAAACTGTTATTGTTACTTTTGCCACCGTTACCATTACTTCCATATTACTTTGCTGCAGATATTAAGTTTTCCAGGTGCGGTTGAATTGACAACTCAACTGTTAATACTTGAGAATATTCTTTGGCTCCCCTTGTGTCGAATCAATAAATTTGGGTTGAATACTCCACTCTCGAAAACTGTTGCGATCCCCTATACTTGTGGGTTATCAAGGTATTGCACTTGCACTAGCACCCATATCACATAAGCCATGATAGCAATGATCTCCTATTTTAACAGAAATAACAGGTATGCCTACAACAGGTCTATTTTTATTTTTAGTGTCAGGTCTAGCAATTCTAGCAGCTTCATCACAGAAGTAAATAACATGTCCATCGATATTATCAGCCAAGAGATCTTTAACCATAGGAATTATAGGTTCAACTTTAATTTTCTCAGGGGGTGTAGATGTTGTAGTATTACTCTTACGAACCACAGTTGAAGCTTTAACATGATCCTTTATTCTAACAGGGAAAGGTGGTTTCTCAATATAAGCAGTAGGAACAACAGGATCAACATTATAAGTGATAGTCTTTTATTCAACTTTAATAGGTGCAACTACTTTTACTTCAATGGGAGGATTATATTTAAACCACTTCTCCTTAGGGAGATCAACATGAGTAGCAAAGGATTCACAGAAAGAAGTTACTATCTCAGAGTGAAGTCCATATTTAGTGCTAAATTCACGGAAAACATCGGTGTCCATAAAAGATTTAACACAATCAAACTTAGGTGTTATACCTGACTCCTTACCTTCGTCGAGATCCCAATCTTTAGAGTTGCATTTAATTCTTTCCAATAAATTCCATTTGAATTCAATAGTCTTCATCATAAAAGAGCCAGTACAAGAAGTATTGAGCATGGAGCGATTATTGAGAGAAAGCCGAGCATAAATTTTTTGAATAATAATTTCTCTTAAGATCTCATGATTGGGGCATGAATATAACATTGACTTAAGCCTCCCCCAAGCTTGAGCGATGCTTTCTCCTTCGCGAGGCCAAAAATTATATATATAATTACGATCACGATGAACCAGATGCATATGATAAAACTTCTGATGAAATTCTAATTTCAATCGGTTGTAGTTTCATGATCCCATATCATCATATAGCCTAAACCATGTCAATGCATTTCCCTTCAAAGATAAAGGAAAGACCTTCTTCTTGATAACAACCTCGGGCATACCGGCAAGCTTAAATAATCCACAAACTTCATCCACATAGATTAGGAGCAAATCGGGATGCAATGTTCCATCTCTTGTAAAAGGATTAGCTAGCAGTTTCTCTATCATACCCAAAGGAATTTCAAAGTAAAAAATTTTAGTAGGTTCAGTAGGTTCAGGAGCAACTCTTTGCTCTACTGGTCGGGGTGAAGATACCCCGAACAAGCCCCTCAAAGGATTATGTTCCATAGTAACAAGTGACAGTAAATTTCAGCACGGTATATAAATTTTTCCTTACCAAATTCCATCTACCAAAGGCGCTTCACTCCCCGGCAACGGCGCCAGAAAAGAGTCTTGATGACATACAAGTATAGGGGATCTATCGTAGTCCTTTCAATAAGTAAGAGTGTCGAACCCAACGAGGAGCAGAAGGAAATGATAAGCAATTTTCAGTAAGGTATTCTCTGCAAGCACTGAAATTATCAATAACAGATAGTTTTGTGATAAGGTAATTTGTAACGGGTAACAAGTAATACAAGTAAATAAGGTGCAGCAAGATATCTCAATCCTTTTTGTAGCAAAGGACAAGCCTGGACAAACTCTTATATAAAGGAAAGCGCTCCCGAGGACACATGAGAATTATCGTCAAGCTAGTTTTCATCACGCTCATATGATTCACATTCGGTACTTTGATAATTTGATATGTGGGTGGACCGGTGCTTGGGTACTGCCCTTCCTTGGACAAGCATACCACTTATGATTAACCCCTCTTGCAAGCATCCACAACTACAAAAGAAGTATTAAGGTAAAACTAACCATAGCATGAAACATATGGATCCAAATCAGCCATTTACGAAGCAACGCATAAACTAGGGTTTAAACTTCTGTCACTCTAGCAACCCATCATCTACTTATTACTTCCTAATGCCTATCCCTAGGACCAAATAATGGTTAAGTGTCATGTAGTTGACGTTCACATGACACCACTAGAGGAGAGACAACATACATCTCATCAAAATATCGAACGAATACCAAATTCACATGACTACTCATAGCAAGACTTCTCCCATGTCCTCAGGAACAAACGTAACTACTCACAAATCATATCCATGTTCATAATCAGAGGGGTATTAATATGTATAAAGGATCTGAACATATGATCTTCCACCAAATAAACCAACTAGCATCAACTACAAGGAGTAATCAACACTACTAGCAACCCACAGCTACCAATCTGAGGTTTTGAGACAAAGATTGGATACAAGAGATGAACTAGGGTTTGAGATGAGATGGTGCTGGTGAAGATGTTGATGGAGTTTGACCCCCTCCCGATGAGAGGATCGATGGTGATGATTTGCCCCTCCCGGAGGGATGTTTCCCCAGCAGAAAAGCTCCGCCAGAGCTCTAGATTGGTTCCGCCAAGGTTCCGCCTTGTGGCGGCGGAGTTTCGTTGTGAGCTTGCTTATGATTTTTCCTTGGACGAAAGACTTCATATAGCAGAAGATGGGCACCAGAGGCCTGCCAGGGGGCCCACGAGACAGGGGGCGCACCCAGGGGGTAGGGCGCGCTCCCCACCCTCGTGGCCAGGGTGTGGGCCCCCTCTAGTTGATTCTTTCGTCAGTATTTTTTATATATTCCAAAATGTGCTTTGTGAAGTTTCAGGACTTTTGGAGTTGTGCAGAATAGGTCTCTAATATTTGCTACTTTTCCAGCCCAGAATTCCAGCTGTCGGCATTCTCTCTCTTCATGTAAACCTTGTAAAATAAGAGAGAATAGGTATAAGTATTGTGACATTATGTGTAATAACAGCCCATAATGCAATAAATATTGATATAAAAGCATGATGCAAAATGGACGTATCAATATGAGGCAAGGAAAAAGTTGCCAAGAATCAAAATGTGCACTCCGATGTTGGTGCAAGCAAGCAAAGTGTACACTCCCCCTATTTTTGAAGCTTTCCAAAGTGAGTATGAAAGATCCATGGCTGCTTGCACTAGAGTGTTGGATGGAAATAACAAATTTGATGTTGCTATTGGGAGGTTGCATGGTGATTTGACTTATGAGGAGGAGGAGGAGTGCATAGTGATTGGTGATCCTTTGACCCAAACAGCTTCATGTAGTTGACAAATGTTCAATAGGGCGGGAATATTGTGTGGACATAGTTTGAAAGTTCTTGATTTGATGAATGTAAAGACATTGCCAACACATTATGTGTCAGGACCCCGACTCAATGCCACATCGATCTAGCATGTAACACCTCATATCACTTTGTGGCCTCACGCACGGTATTCCCACGGGTGTCGCCTTACCTTTGCCCGGGACCGTTTGCGCCTTTTGGCACACGTATATGACAGTGTCGCTAGCATCCATATGATAAGGAGCCCGGGCTGACATGGCTAGTCGTAAACCCAAAGTGGCACAGACTTACAGGGACAGGCATCCATGACCCAGCATCGAACGTGTCGGTCATCAGCGAGTGAATCCAGGCTGTAGCACTGGGCTAGCAGGACTCCGGTGAACCGGGCTGTAGCGGGCTAACAGGACTCCGGTATTCATCGCGTGACATTTCCCCGAAGGGACAGACACATGAACGAAGAAGGACACATGCCGGCCAGCCTAAGTGTTCCGGAGCAGTAGCAAGCTACCATGGCTC